>NC_034194.2:44227925-44280425 GCF_002021735.2 Oncorhynchus kisutch
CCACCCAAACACTCAGCTCGCCCCCGTCCTACCCAAAACACTCAGCTCGCCCCCCGTCCCACCCAAACACTCAGCTCGCCCCCCGTCCCACCCAAACACTCAGCTCGCCCCCCCCGTCCAAACACTCAGCTCGCCCCCCGTCCCCCCAAACACTCAGCTCGCCCCCCCCCGTCCCCACCCAAACACTCAGCTCGCCCCCAGTCCCACCCAAACACTCAGCTCGCCCCCCGTCCCACCCAAACACTCAGCTCGCGCCCACGTCCCACCCAAAACACTCAGCTCGCCCCCGTCCCACCCAAACACACGCTCGCCCCCCCCGTCCCACCCAAACACTCAGCTCGCCCCCCGTCCCACCCAAACACTCAGCTCGCCCCCCGTCCAACACTCAGCTCCCCCCGTCCCCCCCCCAAACACTCAGCTCGCCCCCCCCGTCCCACCCAAACACTCAGCTCGCCCCCAGTCCCACCCAAACACTCAGCTCGCCCCCAGTCCCACCCAAACACTCAGCTCGCCCGTCCCACCCCAAACACTCAGCTCGCCCCCCGTCCCACCCAACACTCAGCTCGCCCCCCCCGTCCAACACTCAGCTCGCCCCCCGTCCCCCGTCCCACCCAAACACTCAGCTCGCCCCCGTCCCCCCCGTCCCCCCCACTCAGCTCGCCCCCCCCCGTCCCACCCAAACACTCAGCTCGCCCCAGTCCCACCCAAACACTCGCTCGCCCCCAGTCCCACCCAAACACTCAGCTCGCCCAGTCCACCCAAAACACTCAGCTCGCCCCACGTCCCCCCGTCCCACCCAAACACCCACCTCCCCCCCCCGTCCCCCCCGTCCCACCCAAACACTCAGCTCGCCCCCCCCCCGTCCCACCAAACACTCAGCTCGCCCCCCCCCCCGTCCCACCCAAACACTCAGCTCGCCCCCAGTCCCACCCAAACACTCAGCTCGCCCCCGTCCCACCCAAACACTTCAGCTCCCCCGTCCCACCCAAACACTCAGCTCGCCCCCCGTCCCACCCAAACACTCAGCTCGCCCCCCCCCGTCCCACCCAAACACTCAGCTCGCCCCACGTCCCCCCGTCCCACCCAAACACTCAGCTCGCCCCCCCCCCGTCCCACCCAAACACTCAGCTCGCCCCCCCCCGTCCCACCAAAACACTCAGCTCGCCCCCCGTCCCACCCAAACACTCAGCTCGCCCCCCCCCGTCCAAACACTCAGCTCGCCCCCCCCCGTCCCACCCAACACTCAGCTCGCCCGTCCCCCCCGTCCCACCCAAACACTCAGCTCGCCCCCGTCCCACCCAAACACTCAGTCGCCCCCGTCCCACCCAAACACTCAGCTCGCCCCCCCCCCGTCAAAACACTCAGCTCGCCCCCGTCCCCCGTCCACCCAAACACTCAGCTCGCCCCCGTCCCCCCCGTCCCACCCAAACACTCAGCTCGCCCCACCGTCCCACC
Organism: Oncorhynchus kisutch; assembly: GCF_002021735.2. Taxonomy (NCBI): domain Eukaryota; kingdom Metazoa; phylum Chordata; class Actinopteri; order Salmoniformes; family Salmonidae; genus Oncorhynchus; species Oncorhynchus kisutch. The sequence continues at coordinate 44,229,381 of NC_034194.2, forward strand.
CAAAAACTCAGCTCCCCCCGTCCACCCAAACACTCAGCTCGCCCTCGTCCTACCCAAACACTCAGCTCGCCCCTCCCCGTCCCACCCAAACACTCAGCTCGCCCCCGTCCCACCCAAACACTCAGCTCGCCCCCCCCGTCCAAACACTCAGCTCGCCCCCGTCCCCGTCCACCCAAACACTCAGCTCGCCCCCCGTCCCACCCAAACACTCAGCTCGCCCCCCGTCCCACCCAAACACTCAGCTCGCCCCCGTCCCACCCAAACACTCAGCTCGCCCCCCCCCCCGTCCAAACACTCAGCTCGCTCCCCGTCCCACCCAAACACTCAGCTCGCCCCCCGTCCCACCCAAACACTCAGCTCGCCCCCCCCGTCCAAACACTCAGCTCGCTCCCCGTCCCACCCAAACACTCAGCTCGCCCCCCCCGTCCCACCCAAACACTCAGCTCGCCCCCCCCGTCCAAACACTCAGCTCGCCCCCCCCGTCCAAACACCAGCTCGCCCCCGTACCACCCAAACACTCAGCTCGCCCCCCGTCCAAACACTCAGCTCACCCCCCCGTCCCACCCAAACACTCAGCTCGCCCCCCCCCCCCCCGTCCCCACCCAAACACTCAGCTCGCCCCCCCCCCCCCCCCCCGTCCCCCCCAAACACTCAGCTCGCCCCCCCCCCCCGTCCCACCCAAACACTCAGCTCGCCCCCAGTCCCACCCAAACACTCAGCTCGCCCCCAGTCCCACCCCCCAAACACTCAGCTCGCCCCACGTCCCACCCAAACACTCAGCTCGCCCCCGTCCTACCCAAACACTCAGCTCGCCCACCGTCCCACCCAAACACTCAGCTCGCCCCCCGTCCCACCCAAACACTCAGCTCGCCCCCCCCGTCCAAACACTCAGCTCGCCCCCCGTCCCCCCAAACACTCAGCTCGCCCCCCCCCCGTCCCACCCAAACACTCAGCTCGCCCCCAGTCCCACCCAAACACTCAGCTCGCCCCCAGTCCCACCCAAACACTCAGCTCGCCCCACGTCCCACCCAAACACTCAGCTCGCCCCCCGTCCTACCCAAACACTCAGCTCGCCCACCGTCCCACCCAAACACTCAGCTCGCCCCCCGTCCCACCCAAACACTCAGCTCGCCCCCCCGTCCAAACACTCAGCTCGCCCCCCGTCCCCCCAAACACTCAGCTCGCCCCCCCCCGTCCCACCCAAACACTCAGCTCGCCCCCAGTCCCACCCAAACACTCAGCTCGCCCCCAGTCCCACCCAAACACTCAGCTCGCCCCACGTCCCACCCAAACACTCAGCTCGCCCGTCCCACCCAAACACTCAGCTCGCCCCCCGTCCCACCCAAACACTCAGCTCGCCCCCCCGTCCAAACACTCAGCTCGCCCCCGTCCCCCGTCCCACCCAAACACTCAGCTCGCCCCCCGTCCCCCCCGTCCCCACCCAAACACTCAGCTCGCCCCCCCCCGTCCCACCCAAACACTCAGCTCGCCCCCAGTCCCACCCAAACACTCAGCTCGCCCCCAGTCCCACCCAAACACTCAGCTCGCCCCCAGTCCCACCCAAACACTCAGCTCGCCCCACTTCCCCCCGTCCCACCCAAACACCCACCTCCCCCCCGTCCCCCCCGTCCCACCCAAACACTCAGCTCGCCCCCCCCCCCGTCCCACCCAAACACTCAGCTCGCCCCCCCCCGTCCCACCCAAACACTCAGCTCGCCCCCAGTCCCACCCAAACACTCAGCTCGCCCCCCGTCCCACCCAAACACTCAGCTCGCCCCCGTCCCACCCAAACACTCAGCTCGCCCCCCCGTCCCACCCAAACACTCAGCTCGCCCCCCCCCCGTCCCCACCCAACACTCAGCTCGCCCCACTTCCCCCCGTCCCACCCAAACACTCAGCTCGCCCCCCCCCCGTCCCACCCAAACACTCAGCTCGCCCCCCCCCCCCCCGTCCCACCAAAACACTCAGCTCGCCCCCCGTCCCACCCAAACACTCAGCTCGCCCCCGTCCTACCCAAACACTCAGCTCGCCCACCGTCCCACCCAAACACTCAGCTCGCCCCCCGTCCCACCCAAACACTCAGCTCGCCCCCCCGTCCAAACACTCAGCTCGCCCCCGTCCCCCGTCCCACCCAAACACTCAGCTCGCCCCCCGTCCCCCCCGTCCCACCCAAACACTCAGCTCGCCCCCCGTCCCATCTAAAAATTTAGGTCGCCCCCGTCCCACCCAAACACTCAGCTCGCCCCCCCCCGTCCAAACACTCAGCTCGCTCCCCGTCCCACCCAAACACTCAGCTCGCCCCCCGTCCCACCCAAACACTCAGCTCGCCCCCCCCGTCCAAACACTCAGCTCGCTCCCCGTCCCACCCAAACACTCAGCTCGCCCCCCCCCGTCCCACCCAAACACTCAGCTCGCCCCCCCCGTCCCAAACACTCAGCTCGCCCCCCCGTCCAAACACCAGCTCGCCCCCGTACCACCCAAACACTCAGCTCGCCCCCCCCCGTCCAAACACTCAGCTCACCCCCCCCGTCCCACCCAAACACTCAGCTCGCCCCCCCCCCCCGTCCCACCCAAACACTCAGCTCGCCCCCCCCCCCCCCCCCGTCCCCCCCAAACACTCAGCTCGCCCCCCCCCCGTCCCACCCAAACACTCAGCTCGCCCCCAGTCCCACCCAAACACTCAGCTCGCCCCCAGTCCCACCCAAACACTCAGCTCGCCCCACGTCCCACCCAAACACTCAGCTCGCCCCCGTCCTACCCAAACACTCAGCTCGCCCACCGTCCCACCCAAACACTCAGCTCGCCCCCCGTCCCACCCAAACACTCAGCTCACCCCCCCGTCCAAACACTCAGCTCGCCCCCCGTCCCCCCCCAAACACTCAGCTCGCCCCCCCCCGTCCCACCCAAACACTCAGCTCGCCCCCAGTCCCACCCAAACACTCAGCTCGCCCCCAGTCCCACCCAAACACTCAGCTCGCCCCACGTCCCACCCAAACACTCAGCTCGCCCCCGTCCTACCCAAACACTCAGCTCGCCCACCGTCCCACCCAAACACTCAGCTCGCCCCCCGTCCCACCCAAACACTCAGCTCGCCCCCCCGTCCAAACACTCAGCTCGCCCCCCGTCCCCCCCAAACACTCAGCTCGCCCCCCCCGTCCCACCCAAACACTCAGCTCGCCCCCAGTCCCACCCAAACACTCAGCTCGCCCCCAGTCCCACCCAAACACTCAGCTCGCCCCACGTCCCACCCAAACACTCAGCTCGCCCGTCCCACCCAAACACTCAGCTCGCCCCCCGTCCCACCCAAACACTCAGCTCGCCCCCCCGTCCAAACACTCAGCTCGCCCCCGTCCCCCGTCCCACCCAAACACTCAGCTCGCCCCCCGTCCCCCCCGTCCCACCCAAACACTCAGCTCGCCCCCCCCCGTCCCACCCAAACACTCAGCTCGCCCCCAGTCCCACCCAAACACTCAGCTCGCCCCCAGTCCCACCCAAACACTCAGCTCGCCCCCAGTCCCACCCAAACACTCAGCTCGCCCCACTTCCCCCCGTCCCACCCAAACACCACCTCCCCCCCCCGTCCCCCCCGTCCCACCCAAACACTCAGCTCGCCCCCCCCCCCGTCCCACCCAAACACTCAGCTCGCCCCCCCCCGTCCCACCCAAACACTCAGCTCGCCCCCAGTCCCACCCAAACACTCAGCTCGCCCCCCGTCCCACCCAAACACTCAGCTCGCCCCCGTCCCACCCAAACACTCAGCTCGCCCCCGTCCCACCCAAACACTCAGCTCGCCCCCCCCCGTCCCACCCAAACACTCAGCTCGCCCCACTTCCCCCCGTCCCACCCAAACACTCAGCTCGCCCCCGTCCTACCCAAACACTCAGCTCGCCCACCGTCCCACCCAAACACTCAGCTCGCCCCCCGTCCCACCCAAACACTCAGCTCGCCCCCCCCGTCCAAACACTCAGCTCGCCCCCGTCCCCCGTCCCACCCAAACACTCAGCTCGCCCCCCGTCCCCCCCGTCCCACCCCAAACACTCAGCTCGCCCCCCGTCCCATCTAAAAATGTAGGTCGCCCCCGTCCCACCCAAACACTCAGCTCGCCCCCCCCCCGTCCAAACACTCAGCTCGCTCCCCGTCCCACCCAAACACTCAGCTCGCCCCCCGTCCCACCCAAACACTCAGCTCGCCCCCCCCGTCCAAACACTCAGCTCGCTCCCCGTCCCACCCAAACACTCAGCTCGCCCCCCCCGTCCCACCCAAACACTCAGCTCGCCCCCCCCGTCCAAACACTCAGCTCGCCCCCCCCGTCCAAACACTCAGCTCGCTCCCCGTCCCACCCAAACACTCAGCTCGCCCCCCCCGTCCCACCCAAACACTCAGCTCGCCCCCCCCGTCCAAACACTCAGCTCGCCCCCCCGTCCAAACACCAGCTCGCCCCCGTACCACCCAAACACTCAGCTCGCCCCCCCCGTCCAAACACTCAGCTCACCCCCCCCGTCCCACCCAAACACTCAGCTCGCCCCCCCCCCCCCGTCCCACCCAAACACTCAGCTCGCCCCCCCCCCCCCCCCCGTCCCCCCCAAACACTCAGCTCGCCCCCCCCCCGTCCCACCCAAACACTCAGCTCGCCCCCAGTCCCACCCAAACACTCAGCTCGCCCCCAGTCCCACCCAAACACTCAGCTCGCCCCACGTCCCACCCAAACACTCAGCTCGCCCCCGTCCTACCCAAACACTCAGCTCGCCCACCGTCCCACCCAAACACTCAGCTCGCCCCCCGTCCCACCCAAACACTCAGCTCGCCCCCTCCGTCCAAACACTCAGCTCGCCCCCCGTCCCCCCCAAACACTCAGCTCGCCCCCCCCCGTCCCACCCAAACACTCAGCTCGCCCCCAGTCCCACCCAAACACTCAGCTCGCCCCCAGTCCCACCCAAACACTCAGCTCGCCCCACGTCCCACCCAAACACTCAGCTCGCCCCCCGTCCCACCCAAACACTCAGCTCGCCCCCCCCGTCCAAACACTCAGCTCGCCCCCCGTCCCCCCCAAACACTCAGCTCGCCCCCCCCCGTCCCACCCAAACACTCAGCTCGCCCCCAGTCCCACCCAAACACTCAGCTCGCCCCCAGTCCCACCCAAACACTCAGCTCGCCCCACGTCCCACCCAAACACTCAGCTCGCCCGTCCCACCCAAACACTCAGCTCGCCCCCCGTCCCACCCAAACACTCAGCTCGCCCCCCCGTCCAAACACTCAGCTCGCCCCCGTCCCCCGTCCCACCCAAACACTCAGCTCGCCCCCCGTCCCCCCCGTCCCACCCAAACACTCAGCTCGCCCCCCCCGTCCCACCCAAACACTCAGCTCGCCCCCAGTCCCACCCAAACACTCAGCTCGCCCCCAGTCCCACCCAAACACTCAGCTCGCCCCCAGTCCCACCCAAACACTCAGCTCGCCCCACTTCCCCCCGTCCCACCCAAACACCCACCTCCCCCCCGTCCCCCCCGTCCCACCCAAACACTCAGCTCGCCCCCCCCCCGTCCCACCCAAACACTCAGCTCGCCCCCCCCCGTCCCACCCAAACACTCAGCTCGCCCCCAGTCCCACCCAAACACTCAGCTCGCCCCCCGTCCCACCCAAACACTCAGCTCGCCCCCGTCCCACCCAAACACTCAGCTCGCCCCCCGTCCCACCCAAACACTCAGCTCGCCCCCCCCGTCCCACCCAAACACTCAGCTCGCCCCACTTCCCCCCGTCCCACCCAAACACTCAGCTCGCCCCCCCCCCGTCCCACCCAAACACTCAGCTCGCCCCCCGTCCCACCCAAACACTCAGCTCGCCCCCGTCCTACCCAAACACTCAGCTCGCCCACCGTCCCACCCAAACACTCAGCTCGCCCCCCCATCCAAACACTCAGCTCGCCCCCGTCCCCCGTCCCACCCAAACACTCAGCTCGCCCCCCGTCCCCCCCGTCCCACCCAAACACTCAGCTCGCCCCCCGTCCCATCTAAAAATGTAGGTCGCCCCCCGTCCCACCCAAACACTCAGCTCGCCCCCCGTCCCACCCAAACACTATAGCTCGCCCCCCATCCTACCCAAACACTCAGCTCGCCCCCCGTCCCACCCAAACACTCAGCTCGCCCCCCGTCCTACCCAAACACTCAGCTCGCCCCCCGTCCCACCCAAACACTATAGCTCGCCCCCCGTCCCACCCAAACACTCAGCTCGCCCCCCCCCCCCGTCCCACCCAAACACTCAGCTCGCCCCCCGTCCTACCCAAACACTCAGCTCGCCCACGAGACAGAGAGAGAGAGACAGAGATCACTACTCACCTCCGTGGGTTTATAGCAGTCCATTAAGGATTCCTGTTGAGAGAGAGAAGGGCAATACGTGTTTTATGTTCCATATCAAGAAAGTTAATTAAACTAATTGAGTGACCAGAAATCATCTGTTTGCTCACGGCACCAATCGGACAGTATTGGTGAGGACAGTATAAATGGAACTTTAAATACATTGAATCATTCTATCTAGGCCATATGTTCAGGACATAGGACATAGGACAGAGACTGTTACAGGGGTGAGGACATAGGACAGAGACTGTTACAGGGGTGAGGACATAGGACAGAGACTGTTACAGGGACGAGGACATAGGACAGAGACTGTTACAGGGACGAGGACATAGGACAGAGACTGTTACAGGGACGAGGACATAGGACAGAGACTGTTACAGGGACGAGGACATAGGACAGAGACTGTTACAGGGACGAGGACATAGGACAGAGACTGTTACAGGGACGAGGACATAGGACAGAGACTGTTACAGGGGTGAGGACATAGGACAGAGACTGTTACAGGGGCGAGGACATAGGACAGAGACTGTTACAGGGGCGAGGACATAGGACAGAGACTGTTACAGGGACGAGGACATAGGACAGAGACTGTTACAGGGACGAGGACATAGGACAGAGACTGTTACAGGGACGAGGACATAGGACAGAGACTGTTACAGGGACGAGGACATAGGACAGAGACGGTTACAGGGACGAGGACATAGGACAGAGACTGTTACAGGGACGAGGACATAGGACAGAGACTGTTACAGGGGTGAGGACATAGGACAGAGACTGTTACAGGGACGAGGACATAGGACAGAGACTGTTACAGGGACGAGGACATAGGACAGAGACTGTTACAGGGGTGAGGACATAGGACAGAGACTGTTACAGGGACGAGGACATAGGACAGAGACTGTTACAGGGACGAGGACATAGGACAGAGACTGTTACAGGGACGAGGACATAGGACAGAGACTGTTACAGGGGTGAGGACATAGGACAGAGACTGTTACAGGGATGAGGACATACGACAGAGACTGTTACAGGGATGACAGAGACCGTTACAGGGGTGAGGACATACGACAGAGACTGTTACAGGAGGTGAGGACATACGACAGAGACTGTTACAGGAGGTGAGGACATAGGACAGAGACTGTTACAGGAGGTGAGGACATAGGACAGAGACTGTTACAGGGGGTGATGACATAGGACAGAGACTGTTACAGGGGGTGAGGACATAGGACAGAGACTGTTACAGGGACGACAGAGACCGTTACAGGGGTGAGGACATAGGACAGAGACTGTTACAGGAGGTGAGGACATAGGACAGAGACTGTTACAGGGGTGAGGACATACGACAGAGACTGTTACAGGGATGAGGACATACGACAGAGACTGTTACAGGGGTGAGGACATACGACAGAGACTGTTACAGGGACGACAGAGACTGTTACAGGGACGACAGAGACCGTTACAGGGATGAGGACATACGACAGAGACCGTTACAGGGATGAGGACATACGACAGAGACTGTTACAGGGCTGAGGACATACGACAGAGACTGTTACAGGGATGAGGACATAGGACAGAGACTGTTACAGGGATGAGGACATACGACAGAGACTGTTACAGGGGTGAGGACATACGACAGAGACTGTTACAGGGACGACAGAGACTGTTACAGGGACGACAGAGACCGTTACAGGGATGAGGACATACGACAGAGACCGTTACAGGGATGAGGACATACGACAGAGACTGTTACAGGGCTGAGGACATACGACAGAGACTGTTACAGGGATGAGGACATAGGACAGAGACTGTTACAGGGACGACAGAGACCGTTACAGGGGTGAGGACATAGGACAGAGACTGTTACAGGGGTGAGGACATACGACAGAGACTGTTACAGGGGGTGAGGACATAGGACAGAGACTGTTACAGGGGGTGGAGGACATACGACAGAGACTGTTACAGGAGGTGAGGACATAGGACAGAGACTGTTACAGGGGGTGAGGACATCGGACAGAGACTGTTACAGGGGTGAGGACATACGACAGAGACTGTTACAGGGATGAGGACATACGACAGAGACTGTTACAGGGGTGAGGACATACGACAGAGACTGTTACGGGGACGACAGAGACCGTTACAGGGGTGAGGACATAGGACAGAGACTGTTACAGGAGGTGAGGACATACGACAGAGACTGTTACAGGAGGTGAGGACATACGACAGAGACTGTTACAGGAGGTGAGGACATAGGACAGAGACTGTTACAGGAGGTGAGGACATACGACAGAGACTGTTACAGGAGGTGAGGACATAGGACAGAGACTGTTACAGGGGGTGAGGACATAGGACAGAGACTGTTACAGGAGGTGAGGGCATAGGACAGAGACTGTTACAGGAGGTGAGGACATACGACAGAGACAGTTACAGGGGGTGAGGACATAGGACAGAGACTGTTACAGGGGGTGAGGACATACGTCAGAGACTGTTACAGGGACGACAGAGACTGTCACAGGGACGACAGAGACCGTTACAGGGATGAGGACATACGACAGAAACTGTTACAGGGCTGAGGACATACGACAGAGACTGTTACAGGGATGAGGACATAGGACAGAGACTGTTACAGGGACGACAGAGACCGTTACAGGGGTGAGGACATAGGACAGAGACTGTTACAGGGGTGAGGACATACGACAGAGACTGTTACAGGGGGTGAGGACATACGACAGAGACTGTTACAGGGGGTGAGGACATAGGACAGAGACTGTTACAGGGGGTGAGGACATACGACAGAGACTGTTACAGGAGGTGAGGACATAGGACAGAGACTGTTACAGGGGGTGAGGACATAGGACAGAGACTGTTACAGGGGTGAGGACATACGACAGAGACTGTTACAGGGATGAGGACATACGACAGAGACTGTTACGGGGACGACAGAGACCGTTACAGGGATGAGGACATACGACAGAGACTGTTACAGGGATGAGGACATACGACAGAGGCTGTTACAGGGATGAGGACATAGGACAGAGACTGTTACAGGGACGACAGAGACCGTTACAGGGGTGAGGACATAGGACAGAGACTGTTACAGGGGTGAGGACATACGACAGAGACTGTTACAGGGGTGAGGACATACGACAGAGACTGTTACAGGGGGTGAGGACATAGGACAGAGACTGTTACAGGGGGTGAGGACATAGGACAGAGACTGTTACAGGGATGAGGACATACGACAGAGACTGTTACAGGGATGAGGACATACGACAGAGACTGTTACAGGGATGAGGACATACGACAGAGACTGTGACAGGGGTGAGGACATACGACAGAGACCGTTACAGGAGGTGAGGACATACGACAGAGACTGTTACAGGAGGTGAGGACATACGACAGAGACTGTTACAGGGATGAGGACATACGACAGAGACTGTCACAGGAGGTGAGGACATACGACAGAGACTGTTACAGGGATGAGGACATACGACAGAGACTGTTACAGGGGGTGAGGACATACGACAGAGACTGTTACAGGGGGTGAGGACATACGACAGAGACTGTTACAGGGGGTGAGGACATACGACAGAGACTGTTACAGGGGTGAGGACATACGACAGAGACTGTTACAGGGATGAGGACATACGACAGAGACCGTTACAGGGGTGAGGACATACGACAGAGACTGTTACAGGGGTGAGGACATACGACAGAGACTGTTACAGGGGTGAGGACATACGACAGAGACTGTTACAGGGATGAGGACATACGACAGAGACTGTTACAGGGGGTGAGGACATACGACAGAGACTGTTACAGGGATGAGGACATACGACAGAGACTGTTACAGGGGTGAGGACATACGACAGAGACTGTTACAGGGATGAGGACATACGACAGAGACTGTTACAGGGATGAGGACATACGACAGAGACTGTTACAGGGGTGAGGACATACGACAGAGACTGTTACAGGGATGAGGACATACGACAGAGACTGTTACAGGGGTGAGGACATACGACAGAGACCGTTACAGGGACGACAGAGACCGTTACAGGAGGTGAGGACATACGACAGAGACTGTTACAGGGATGAGGACATACGACAGAGACTGTTACAGGGGTGAGGACATACGACAGAGACTGTTACAGGGATGAGGACATACGACAGAGACTGTTACAGGGATGAGGACATACGACAGAGACCGTTACAGGGACGACAGAGACCGTTACAGGAGGTGAGGACATACGACAGAGACTGTTACAGGGATGAGGACATACGACAGAGACTGTTACAGGGGTGAGGACATACGACAGAGACTGTTACAGGGGTGAGGACATACGACAGAGACTGTTACAGGGATGAGGACATACGACAGAGACTGTTACAGGGATGAGGACATACGACAGAGACCGTTACAGGGACGACAGAGACCGTTACAGGAGGTGAGGACATACGACAGAGACTGTTACAGGGATGAGGACATACGACAGAGACCGTTACAGGGAAGACAGAGACTGTTACAGGAGGTGAGCACATACGACAGAGACTGTTACAGGAGGTGAGGACATACGACAGAGACCTTACAGGAGGTGAGTACATACGACAGAGACCGTTACAGGCCTACAGGAGGTGAGGACATACGACAGAGACCGTTACAGGGGTGAGGACATACGACAGAGACTGTTACAGGGACGACAGAGACCGTTACAGGGATGAGGACATACGACAGAGACCGTTACAGGGATGAGGACATACGACAGAGACTGTTACAGGGATGAGGACATACGACAGAGACCGTTACAGGGATGAGGACATACGACAGAGACTGTTACAGGGGTGAAGACATACGACAGAGACTGTTACAGGGGTGAGGACATGCGACAGACTGTTACAGGGATGAGGACATACGACAGAGACTGTTACAGGGATGAGGACATACGACAGAGACCGTTACAGGGACGACAGAGACCGTTACAGGGATGAGGACATACGACAGAGACTGTTACAGGGGTGAGGACATACGACAGAGACTGTTACAGGGGTGAGGACATACGACAGAGACTGTTACAGGGGTGAGGACATACGACAGAGACTGTTACAGGGATGAGGACATACGACAGAGACTGTTACAGGGATGAGGACATACGGCAGAGACTGTTACAGGGGTGAGGACATACGACAGAGACTGTTACAGGGATGAGGACATACGACAGAGACTGTTACAGGGGTGAGGACATACGACAGAGACCGTTACAGGGATGAGGACATACGACAGAGACTGTTACAGGGGTGAGAACATACGACAGAGACTGTTACAGGGGTGAGGACATACGACAGAGACTGTTACAGGGATGAGGACATACGACAGAGACTGTTACAGGGATGAGGACATACGGCAGAGACTGTTACAGGGACGACAGAGAACGTTACAGGAGGTGAGGACATACGACAGAGACTGTTACAGGGATGAGGACATACGACAGAGACTGTTACAGGGACGACAGAGACCGTTACAGGAGGTGAGGACATACGACAGAGACTGTTACAGGGATGAGGACATACGACAGAGACTGTTACAGGGACGACAGAGGCCGTTACAGGGATGAGGACATACGACAGAGACTGTTACAGGGATGAGGACATACGACAGAGACTGTTACAGGGATGAGGACATACGACAGAGACTGTTACAGGGATGAGGACATACGACAGAGAGTGTTACAGGGATGAGGACATACGACAGAGACTGTTACAGGGGTGAGGACATACGACAGAGACTGTTACAGGGGTGAGGGCATGCGACAGAGACTGTTACAGGGATGAGGACATACGACAGAGACTGTTACAGGGATGAGGACATACGACAGAGACCGTTACAGGGAAGACAGAGACCGTTACAGGGATGAGGACATACGACAGAGACTGTTACAGGGATGAGGACATACGACAGAGACTGTTATAGGGGTGAGGACATACGACAGAGACTGTTACAGGGGTGAGGACATACAACAGAGACTGTTACAGGGATGAGGACATACGACAGAGACTGTTACAGGGATGAGGACATACGACAGAGACCGTTACAGGGACGACAGAGACTGTTACAGGAGGTGAGGACATACGACAGAGACTGTTACAGGAGGTGAGGACATATGGCAGATACTGTTACAGGAGGTGAGGACATATGACAGAGACCGTTACAGGAGGTGAGGACATACGACAGAGACCGTTACAGGAGGTGAGGACATACGACAGAGACCGTTACAGGAGGTGAGGACATACGACAGAGACTGTTACAGGAGGTGAGGACATACGACAGAGACTGTTACAGGGATGAGGACATACGACAGAGACTGTTACAGGTACGACAGAGAACGTTACAGGAGGTGAGGACATACGACAGAGACTGTTACAGGGATGAGGACATAGGACAGAGACTGTTACAGGGACGAGGACATAGGACAGAGACTGTTACAGGGACGAGGACATAGGACAGAGACTGTTACAGGGGTGAGGACATAGGACAGAGACTGTTACAGGGATGAGGACATACGACAGAGACTGTTACAGGGATGACAGAGACCGTTACAGGGGTGAGGACATACGACAGAGACTGTTACAGGAGGTGAGGACATACGACAGAGACTGTTACAGGAGGTGAGGACATAGGACAGAGACTGTTACAGGAGGTGAGGACAGAGACTGTTACAGGGGGTGATGACATAGGACAGAGACTGTTACAGGGGGCGAGGACATAGGACAGAGACTGTTACAGGGACGACAGAGACCGTTACAGGGGTGAGGACATAGGACAGAGACTGTTACAGGAGGTGAGGACATACGACAGAGACAGTTACAAGGGGTGAGGACATAGGACAGAGACTGTTACAAGGGGTGAGGACATACGACAGAGACTGTTACAGGAGGTGAGGACATAGGACAGAGACTGTTACAGGGGTGAGGACATACGACAGAGACTGTTACAGGGATGAGGACATACGACAGAGACTGTTACAGGGGTGAGGACATACGACAGAGACTGTTACAGGGACGACAGAGACTGTTACAGGGACGACAGAGACTGTTACAGGGACGACAGAGACCGTTACAGGGATGAGGACATACGACAGAGACTGTTACAGGGCTGAGGACATACGACAGAGACTGTTACAGGGATGAGGACATAGGACAGAGACTGTTACAGGGACGACAGAGACCGTTACAGGGGTGAGGACATAGGACAGAGACTGTTACAGGGGTGAGGACATACGACAGAGACTGTTACAGGGGGTGAGGACATAGGACAGAGACTGTTACAGGGGGTGAGGACATACGACAGAGACTGTTACAGGAGGTGAGGACATAGGACAGAGACTGTTACAGGGGGTGAGGACATCGGACAGAGACTGTTACAGGGGTGAGGACATACGACAGAGACTGTTACAGGGATGAGGACATACGACAGAGACTGTTACAGGGGTGAGGACATACGACAGAGACTGTTACGGGGACGATAGAGACCGTTACAGGGGTGAGGACATAGGACAGAGACTGTTACAGGAGGTGAGGACATACGACAGAGACTGTTACAGGAGGTGAGGACATAGGACAGAGACTGTTACAGGAGGTGAGGACATAGGACAGAGACTGTTACAGGAGGTGAGGACATACGACAGAGACTGTTACAGGAGGTGAGGACATAGGACAGAGACTGTTACAGGGGGTGAGGACATAGGACAGAGACTGTTACAGGGGGTGAGGACATAGGACAGAGACTGTTACAGGGACGACAGAGACCGTTACAGGGGTGAGGACATAGGACAGAGACTGTTACAGGAGGTGAGGACATAGGACAGAGACTGTTACAGGAGGTGAGGACATACGACAGAGACAGTTACAGGGGGTGAGGACATAGGACAGAGACTGTTACAGGGGGTGAGGACATACGACAGAGACTGTTACAGGAGGTGAGGGCATAGGACAGAGACTGTTACAGGGATGAGGACATACGACAGAGACTGTTACAGGGGTGAGGACATACGACAGAGACTGTTACAGGGACGACAGAGACTGTCACAGGGACGACAGAGACCGTTACAGGGATGAGGACATACGACAGAGACTGTTACAGGGCTGAGGACATACGACAGAGACTGTTACAGGGATGAGGACATAGGACAGAGACTGTTACAGGGACGACAGAGACCGTTACAGGGGTGAGGACATAGGACAGAGACTGTTACAGGGGTGAGGACATACGACTGAGACTGTTACAGGGGGTGAGGACATACGACAGAGACTGTTACAGGGGGTGAGGACATAGGACAGAGACTGTTACAGGGGGTGAGGACATACGACAGAGACTGTTACAGGGGGTGAGGACATAGGACAGAGACTGTTACAGGGGTGAGGACATACGACAGAGACTGTTACAGGGATGAGGACATACGACAGAGACTGTTACGGGGACGACAGAGACCGTTACAGGGATGAGGACATACGACAGAGACTGTTACAGGGATGAGGACATACGACAGAGGCTGTTACAGGGATGAGGACATAGGACAGAGACTGTTACAGGGACGACAGAGACCGTTACAGGGGTGAGGACATAGGACAGAGACTGTTACAGGGGTGAGGACATACGACAGAGACTGTTACAGGGGTGAGGACATACGACAGAGACTGTTACAGGGGGTGAGGACATACGACAGAGACTGTTACAGGGGGTGAGGACATAGGACAGAGACTGTTACAGGGGGTGAGGACATAGGACAGAGACTGTTACAGGGATGAGGACATACGACAGAGACTGTTACAGGGATGAGGACATACGACATAGACTGTTACAGGGATGAGGACATACGACAGAGACTGTTACAGGGGTGAGGACATACAACAGAGACTGTTACAGGGACGACAGAGACCGTTACAGGAGGTGAGGACATACGACAGAGACTGTTACAGGGATGAGGACATACGACAGAGACTGTTACAGGGGGTGAGGACATACGACAGAGACTGTTACAGGGGGTGAGGACATACGACAGAGACTGTTACAGGGGGTGAGGACATACGACAGAGACTGTTACAGGGGTGAGGACATACGACAGAGACTGTTACAGGGGGTGAGGACATACGACAGAGACTGTTACAGGGGGTGAGGACATAGGACAGAGACTGTTACAGGGATGAGGACATACGACAGAGACTGTTACAGGGATGACAGAGACCGTTACAGGGGTGAGGACATACGACAGAGACTGTTACAGGAGGTGAGGACATACGACAGAGACTGTTACAGGAGGTGAGGACATAGGACAGAGACTGTTACAGGAGGTGAGGACAGAGACTGTTACAGGGGGTGATGACATAGGACAGAGACTGTTACAGGGGGTGAGGACATAGGACAGAGACTGTTACAGGGACGACAGAGACCGTTACAGGGGTGAGGACATAGGGCAGAGACTGTTACAGGAGGTGAGGACATACGACAGAGACAGTTACAAGGGGTGAGGACATAGGACAGAGACTGTTACAAGGGGTGAGGACATACGACAGAGACTGTTACAGGAGGTGAGGACATAGGACAGAGACTGTTACAGGGGTGAGGACATACGACAGAGACTGTTACAGGGATGAGGACATACGACAGAGACTGTTACAGGGGTGAGGACATACGACAGAGACTGTTACAGGGACGACAGAGACTGTTACAGGGACGACAGAGACTGTTACAGGGACGACAGAGACCGTTACAGGGATGAGGACATACGACAGAGACTGTTACAGGGCTGAGGACATACGACAGAGACTGTTACAGGGATGAGGACATAGGACAGAGACTGTTACAGGGACGACAGAGACCGTTACAGGGGTGAGGACATAGGACAGAGACTGTTACAGGGGGTGAGGACATACGACAGAGACTGTTACAGGGGGTGAGGACATACGACAGAGACTGTTACAGGGGTGAGGACATACGACAGAGACTGTTACAGGGGGTGAGGACATACGACAGAGACTGTTACAGGGGGTGAGGACATAGGACAGAGACTGTTACAGGGATGAGGACATTCGACAGAGACTGTTACAGGGATGACAGAGACCGTTACAGGGGTGAGGACATACGACAGAGACTGTTACAGGAGGTGAGGACATACGACAGAGACTGTTACAGGAGGTGAGGACATAGGACAGAGACTGTTACAGGAGGTGAGGACAGAGACTGTTACAGGGGGGTGATGACATAGGACAGAGACTGTTACAGGGGGTGAGGACATAGGACAGAGACTGTTACAGGGACGACAGAGACCGTTACAGGGGTGAGGACATAGGGCAGAGACTGTTACAGGAGGTGAGGACATACGACAGAGACAGTTACAAGGGGTGAGGACATAGGACAGAGACTGTTACAAGGGGTGAGGACATACGACATAGACTGTTACAGGAGGTGAGGACATAGGACAGAGACTGTTACAGGGGTGAGGACATACGACAGAGACTGTTACAGGGATGAGGACATACGACAGAGACTGTTACAGGGGTGAGGACATACGACAGAGACTGTTACAGGGACGACAGAGACTGTTACAGGGACGACAGAGACTGTTACAGGGACGACAGAGACCGTTACAGGGATGAGGACATACGACAGAGACTGTTACAGGGCTGAGGACATACGACAGAGACTGTTACAGGGATGAGGACATAGGACAGAGACTGTTACAGGGACGACAGAGACCGTTACAGGGGTGAGGACATAGGACAGAGACTGTTACAGGGGTGAGGACATACGACAGAGACTGTTACAGGGGGTGAGGACATAGGACAGAGACTGTTACAGGGGGTGAGGACATACGACAGAGACTGTTACAGGGGTGAGGACATACGACAGAGACTGTTACAGGGATGAGGACATACGACAGAGACTGTTACAGGGGTGAGGACATACGACAGAGACTGTTACAGGGACGACAGAGACTGTTACAGGGACGACAGAGACTGTTACAGGGACGACAGAGACCGTTACAGGGATGAGGACATACGACAGAGACTGTTACAGGGCTGAGGACATACGACAGAGACTGTTACAGGGATGAGGACATAGGACAGAGACTGTTACAGGGACGACAGAGACCGTTACAGGGGTGAGGACATAGGACAGAGACTGTTACAGGGGTGAGGACATACGACAGAGACTGTTACAGGGGGTGAGGACATAGGACAGAGACTGTTACAGGGGGTGAGGACATACGACAGAGACTGTTACAGGGGTGAGGACATACGACAGAGACTGTTACAGGGATGAGGACATACGACAGAGACTGTTACAGGGGTGAGGACATACGACAGAGACTGTTACAGGGGGTGAGGACATAGGACAGAGACTGTTACAGGGGGTGAGGACATAGGACAGAGACTGTTACAGGGATGAGGACATACGACAGAGACTGTTACAGGGATGAGGACATACGACAGAGACTGTTACAGGGATGAGGACATACGACAGAGACTGTGACAGGGGTGAGGACATACGACAGAGACCGTTACAGGAGGTGAGGACATACGACAGAGACTGTTACAGGAGGTGAGGACATACGACAGAGACTGTTACAGGGATGAGGACATACGACAGAGACTGTTACAGGGGGTGAGGACATACGACAGAGACTGTTACAGGGGGTGAGGACATACGACAGAGACTGTTACAGGGGGTGAGGACATACGACAGAGACTGTTACAGGGGTGAGGACATACGACAGAGACTGTTACAGGGATGAGGACATACGACAGAGACCGTTACAGGGGTGAGGACATACGACAGAGACTGTTACAGGGGTGAGGACATACGACAGAGACTGTTACAGGGGTGAGGACATACGACAGAGACTGTTACAGGGATGAGGACATACGACAGAGACTTTTACAGGGGGTGAGGACATACGACAGAGACTGTTACAGGGATGAGGACATACGACAGAGACTGTTACAGGGGTGAGGACATACGACAGAGACTGTTACAGGGATGAGGACATACGACAGAGACTGTTACAGGGATGAGGACATACGACAGAGACTGTTACAGGGGTGAGGACATACGACAGAGACTGTTACAGGGATGAGGACATACGACAGAGACTGTTACAGGGGTGAGGACATACGACAGAGACCGTTACAGGGACGACAGAGACCGTTACAGGAGGTGAGGACATACGACAGAGACTGTTACAGGGATGAGGACATACGACAGAGACTGTTACAGGGGTGAGGACATACGACAGAGACTGTTACAGGGATGAGGACATACGACAGAGACTGTTACAGGGATGAGGACATACGACAGAGACCGTTACAGGGACGACAGAGACCGTTACAGGAGGTGAGGACATACGACAGAGACTGTTACAGGGATGAGGACATACGACAGAGACTGTTACAGGGGTGAGGACATACGACAGAGACTGTTACAGGGGTGAGGACATACGACAGAGACTGTTACAGGGATGAGGACATACGACAGAGACTGTTACAGGGATGAGGACATACGACAGAGACCGTTACAGGGACGACAGAGACCGTTACAGGAGGTGAGGACATACGACAGAGACTGTTACAGGGATGAGGACATACGACAGAGACCGTTACAGGGAAGACAGAGACTGTTACAGGAGGTGAGCACATACGACAGAGACTGTTACAGGAGGTGAGGACATACGACAGAGACCTTACAGGAGGTGAGTACATACGACAGAGACCGTTACAGGCCTACAGGAGGTGAGGACATACGACAGAGACCGTTACAGGGGTGAGGACATACGACAGAGACTGTTACAGGGACGACAGAGACCGTTACAGGGATGAGGACATACGACAGAGACCGTTACAGGGATGAGGACATACGACAGAGACTGTTACAGGGATGAGGACATACGACAGAGACCGTTACAGGGATGAGGACATACGACAGAGACTGTTACAGGGGTGAAGACATACGACAGAGACTGTTACAGGGGTGAGGACATGCGACAGACTGTTACAGGGATGAGGACATACGACAGAGACTGTTACAGGGATGAGGACATACGACAGAGACCGTTACAGGGACGACAGAGACCGTTACAGGGATGAGGACATACGACAGAGACTGTTACAGGGGTGAGGACATACGACAGAGACTGTTACAGGGGTGAGGACATACGACAGAGACTGTTACAGGGGTGAGGACATACGACAGAGACTGTTACAGGGATGAGGACATACGACAGAGACTGTTACAGGATGAGGACATACGGCAGAGACTGTTACAGGGGTGAGGACATACGACAGAGACCGTTACAGGGATGAGGACATACGACAGAGACTGTTACAGGGGTGAGGACATACGACAGAGACCGTTACAGGGATGAGGACATACGACAGAGACTGTTACAGGGGTGAGAACATACGACAGAGACTGTTACAGGGGTGAGGACATACGACAGAGACTGTTACAGGGATGAGGACATACGACAGAGACTGTTACAGGGATGAGGACATACGGCAGAGACTGTTACAGGGACGACAGAGAACGTTACAGGAGGTGAGGACATACGACAGAGACTGTTACAGGGATGAGGACATACGACAGAGACCGTTACAGGGAAGACAGAGACTGTTACAGGAGGTGAGCACATACGACAGAGACTGTTACAGGAGGTGAGGACATACGACAGAGACCTTACAGGAGGTGAGTACATACGACAGAGACCGTTACAGGCCTACAGGAGGTGAGGACATACGACAGAGACCGTTACAGGGGTGAGGACATACGACAGAGACTGTTACAGGGACGACAGAGACCGTTACAGGGATGAGGACATACGACAGAGACCGTTACAGGGATGAGGACATACGACAGAGACTGTTACAGGGATGAGGACATACGACAGAGACCGTTACAGGGATGAGGACATACGACAGAGACTGTTACAGGGGTGAAGACATACGACAGAGACTGTTACAGGGGTGAGGACATGCGACAGACTGTTACAGGGATGAGGACATACGACAGAGACTGTTACAGGGATGAGGACATACGACAGAGACCGTTACAGGGACGACAGAGACCGTTACAGGGATGAGGACATACGACAGAGGACTGTTACAGGGGTGAGGACATACGACAGAGACTGTTACAGGGGTGAGGACATACGACAGAGACTGTTACAGGGGTGAGGACATACGACAGAGACTGTTACAGGGATGAGGACATACGACAGAGACTGTTACAGGGATGAGGACATACGGCAGAGACTGTTACAGGGGTGAGGACATACGACAGAGACCGTTACAGGGATGAGGACATACGACAGAGACTGTTACAGGGGTGAGGACATACGACAGAGACCGTTACAGGGATGAGGACATACGACAGAGACTGTTACAGGGGTGAGAACATACGACAGAGACTGTTACAGGGGTGAGGACATACGACAGAGACTGTTACAGGGATGAGGACATACGACAGAGACTGTTACAGGGATGAGGACATACGGCAGAGACTGTTACAGGGACGACAGAGAACGTTACAGGAGGTGAGGACATACGACAGAGACTGTTACAGGGATGAGGACATACGACAGAGACTGTTACAGGGACGACAGAGACCGTTACAGGAGGTGAGGACATACGACAGAGACTGTTACAGGGATGAGGACATACGACAGAGACTGTTACAGGGACGACAGAGGCCGTTACAGGGATGAGGACATACGACAGAGACTGTTACAGGGATGAGGACATACGACAGAGACTGTTACAGGGATGAGGACATACGACAGAGACTGTTACAGGGATGAGGACATACGACAGAGAGTGTTACAGGGATGAGGACATACGACAGAGACTGTTACAGGGGTGAGGACATACGACAGAGACTGTTACAGGGGTGAGGGCATGCGACAGAGACTGTTACAGGGATGAGGACATACGACAGAGACTGTTACAGGGATGAGGACATACGACAGAGACCGTTACAGGGAAGACAGAGACCGTTACAGGGATGAGGACATACGACAGAGACTGTTACAGGGATGAGGACATACGACAGAGACTGTTATAGGGGTGAGGACATACGACAGAGACTGTTACAGGGGTGAGGACATACAACAGAGACTGTTACAGGGATGAGGACATACGACAGAGACTGTTACAGGGATGAGGACATACGACAGAGACCGTTACAGGGACGACAGAGACTGTTACAGGAGGTGAGGACATACGACAGAGACTGTTACAGGAGGTGAGGACATACGGCAGATACTGTTACAGGAGGTGAGGACATATGACAGAGACCGTTACAGGAGGTGAGGACATACGACAGAGACCGTTACAGGAGGTGAGGACATACGACAGAGACCGTTACAGGAGGTGAGGACATACGACAGAGACTGTTACAGGAGGTGAGGACATACGACAGAGACTGTTACAGGGATGAGGACATACGACAGAGACTGTTACAGGTACGACAGAGAACGTTACAGGAGGTGAGGACATACGACAGAGACTGTTACAGGGATGAGGACATAGGACAGAGACTGTTACAGGGACGAGGACATAGGACAGAGACTGTTACAGGGACGAGGACATAGGACAGAGACTGTTACAGGGGTGAGGACATAGGACAGAGACTGTTACAGGGATGAGGACATACGACAGAGACTGTTACAGGGATGACAGAGACCGTTACAGGGGTGAGGACATACGACAGAGACTGTTACAGGAGGTGAGGACATACGACAGAGACTGTTACAGGAGGTGAGGACATAGGACAGAGACTGTTACAGGAGGTGAGGACAGAGACTGTTACAGGGGGTGATGACATAGGACAGAGACTGTTACAGGGGGCGAGGACATAGGACAGAGACTGTTACAGGGACGACAGAGACCGTTACAGGGGTGAGGACATAGGACAGAGACTGTTACAGGAGGTGAGGACATACGACAGAGACAGTTACAAGGGGTGAGGACATAGGACAGAGACTGTTACAAGGGGTGAGGACATACGACAGAGACTGTTACAGGAGGTGAGGACATAGGACAGAGACTGTTACAGGGGTGAGGACATACGACAGAGACTGTTACAGGGACGACAGAGACTGTTACAGGGACGACAGAGACTGTTACAGGGACGACAGAGACCGTTACAGGGATGAGGACATACGACAGAGACTGTTACAGGGCTGAGGACATACGACAGAGACTGTTACAGGGATGAGGACATAGGACAGAGACTGTTACAGGGACGACAGAGACCGTTACAGGGGTGAGGACATAGGACAGAGACTGTTACAGGGGTGAGGACATACGACAGAGACTGTTACAGGGGGTGAGGACATAGGACAGAGACTGTTACAGGGGGTGAGGACATACGACAGAGACTGTTACAGGAGGTGAGGACATAGGACAGAGACTGTTACAGGGGGTGAGGACATCGGACAGAGACTGTTACAGGGGTGAGGACATACGACAGAGACTGTTACAGGGATGAGGACATACGACAGAGACTGTTACAGGGGTGAGGACATACGACAGAGACTGTTACGGGGACGATAGAGACCGTTACAGGGGTGAGGACATAGGACAGAGACTGTTACAGGAGGTGAGGACATACGACAGAGACTGTTACAGGAGGTGAGGACATAGGACAGAGACTGTTACAGGAGGTGAGGACATAGGACAGAGACTGTTACAGGAGGTGAGGACATACGACAGAGACTGTTACAGGAGGTGAGGACATAGGACAGAGACTGTTACAGGGGGTGAGGACATAGGACAGAGACTGTTACAGGGGGTGAGGACATAGGACAGAGACTGTTACAGGGACGACAGAGACCGTTACAGGGGTGAGGACATAGGACAGAGACTGTTACAGGAGGTGAGGACATAGGACAGAGACTGTTACAGGAGGTGAGGACATACGACAGAGACAGTTACAGGGGGTGAGGACATACGACAGAGACTGTTACAGGAGGTGAGGGCATAGGACAGAGACTGTTACAGGGATGAGGACATACGACAGAGACTGTTACAGGGGTGAGGACATACGACAGAGACTGTTACAGGGACGACAGAGACTGTCACAGGGACGACAGAGACCGTTACAGGGATGAGGACATACGACAGAGACTGTTACAGGGCTGAGGACATACGACAGAGACTGTTACAGGGATGAGGACATAGGACAGAGACTGTTACAGGGACGACAAAGACCGTTACAGGGGTGAGGACATAGGACAGAGACTGTTACAGGGGTGAGGACATACGACTGAGACTGTTACAGGGGGTGAGGACATACGACAGAGACTGTTACAGGGGGTGAGGACATAGGACAGAGACTGTTACAGGGGGTGAGGACATACGACAGAGACTGTTACAGGGGGTGAGGACATAGGA
This sequence comes from Oncorhynchus kisutch, assembly GCF_002021735.2. Classification (NCBI taxonomy): domain Eukaryota; kingdom Metazoa; phylum Chordata; class Actinopteri; order Salmoniformes; family Salmonidae; genus Oncorhynchus; species Oncorhynchus kisutch. The sequence continues at coordinate 44,253,167 of NC_034194.2, forward strand.
CAGAGACTGTTACAGGGGTGAGGACATACGACAGAGACTGTTACAGGGATGAGGACATACGACAGAGACTGTTACGGGGACGACAGAGACCGTTACAGGGATGAGGACATACGACAGAGACTGTTACAGGGATGAGGACATACGACAGAGGCTGTTACAGGGATGAGGACATAGGACAGAGACTGTTACAGGGACGACAGAGACCGTTACAGGGGTGAGGACATAGGACAGAGACTGTTACAGGGTGAGGACATACGACAGAGACTGTTACAGGGGTGAGGACATACGACAGAGACTGTTACAGGGGGTGAGGACATACGACAGAGACTGTTACAGGGGGTGAGGACATAGGACAGAGACTGTTACAGGGGGTGAGGACATAGGACAGAGACTGTTACAGGGATGAGGACATACGACAGAGACTGTTACAGGGATGAGGACATACGACATAGACTGTTACAGGGATGAGGACATACGACAGAGACTGTTACAGGGGTGAGGACATACAACAGAGACTGTTACAGGGACGACAGAGACCGTTACAGGAGGTGAGGACATACGACAGAGACTGTTACAGGGATGAGGACATACGACAGAGACTGTTACAGGGGGTGAGGACATACGACAGAGACTGTTACAGGGGGTGAGGACATACGACAGAGACTGTTACAGGGGGTGAGGACATACGACAGAGACTGTTACAGGGGTGAGGACATACGACAGAGACTGTTACAGGGGGTGAGGACATACGACAGAGACTGTTACAGGGGGTGAGGACATAGGACAGAGACTGTTACAGGGATGAGGACATACGACAGAGACTGTTACAGGGATGACAGAGACCGTTACAGGGGTGAGGACATACGACAGAGACTGTTACAGGAGGTGAGGACATACGACAGAGACTGTTACAGGAGGTGAGGACATAGGACAGAGACTGTTACAGGAGGTGAGGACAGAGACTGTTACAGGGGGTGATGACATAGGACAGAGACTGTTACAGGGGGTGAGGACATAGGACAGAGACTGTTACAGGGACGACAGAGACCGTTACAGGGGTGAGGACATAGGGCAGAGACTGTTACAGGAGGTGAGGACATACGACAGAGACAGTTACAAGGGGTGAGGACATAGGACAGAGACTGTTACAAGGGGTGAGGACATACGACAGAGACTGTTACAGGAGGTGAGGACATAGGACAGAGACTGTTACAGGGGTGAGGACATACGACAGAGACTGTTACAGGGATGAGGACATACGACAGAGACTGTTACAGGGGTGAGGACATACGACAGAGACTGTTACAGGGACGACAGAGACTGTTACAGGGACGACAGAGACTGTTACAGGGACGACAGAGACCGTTACAGGGATGAGGACATACGACAGAGACTGTTACAGGGCTGAGGACATACGACAGAGACTGTTACAGGGATGAGGACATAGGACAGAGACTGTTACAGGGACGACAGAGACCGTTACAGGGGTGAGGACATAGGACAGAGACTGTTACAGGGGGTGAGGACATACGACAGAGACTGTTACAGGGGGTGAGGACATACGACAGAGACTGTTACAGGGGTGAGGACATACGACAGAGACTGTTACAGGGGGTGAGGACATACGACAGAGACTGTTACAGGGGGTGAGGACATAGGACAGAGACTGTTACAGGGATGAGGACATACGACAGAGACTGTTACAGGGATGACAGAGACCGTTACAGGGGTGAGGACATACGACAGAGACTGTTACAGGAGGTGAGGACATACGACAGAGACTGTTACAGGAGGTGAGGACATAGGACAGAGACTGTTACAGGAGGTGAGGACAGAGACTGTTACAGGGGGTGATGACATAGGACAGAGACTGTTACAGGGGGTGAGGACATAGGACAGAGACTGTTACAGGGACGACAGAGACCGTTACAGGGGTGAGGACATAGGGCAGAGACTGTTACAGGAGGTGAGGACATACGACAGAGACAGTTACAAGGGGTGAGGACATAGGACAGAGACTGTTACAAGGGGTGAGGACATACGACAGAGACTGTTACAGGAGGTGAGGACATAGGACAGAGACTGTTACAGGGGTGAGGACATACGACAGAGACTGTTACAGGGATGAGGACATACGACAGAGACTGTTACAGGGGTGAGGACATACGACAGAGACTGTTACAGGGACGACAGAGACTGTTACAGGGACGACAGAGACTGTTACAGGGACGACAGAGACCGTTACAGGGATGAGGACATACGACAGAGACTGTTACAGGGCTGAGGACATACGACAGAGACTGTTACAGGGATGAGGACATAGGACAGAGACTGTTACAGGGACGACAGAGACCGTTACAGGGGTGAGGACATAGGACAGAGACTGTTACAGGGGTGAGGACATACGACAGAGACTGTTACAGGGGGTGAGGACATAGGACAGAGACTGTTACAGGAGGTGAGGACATAGGACAGAGACTGTTACAGGGGGTGAGGACATAGGACAGAGACTGTTACAGGGGGTGAGGACATAGGACAGAGACTGTTACAGGGACGACAGAGACCGTTACAGGGGTGAGGACATAGGACAGAGACTGTTACAGGAGGTGAGGACATACGACAGAGACAGTTACAGGGGGTGAGGACATAGGACAGAGACTGTTACAGGGGGTGAGGACATACGACAGAGACTGTTACAGGAGGTGAGGGCATAGGACAGAGACTGTTACAGGGGTGAGGACATACGACAGAGACTGTTACAGGGATGAGGACATACGACAGAGACTGTTACAGGGGTGAGGACATACGACAGAGACTGTTACAGGGACGACAGAGACTGTCACAGGGACGACAGAGACCGTTACAGGGATGAGGACATACGACAGAGACTGTTACAGGGCTGAGGACATACGACAGAGACTGTTACAGGGATGAGGACATAGGACAGAGACTGTTACAGGGACGACAGAGACCGTTACAGGGGTGAGGACATAGGACAGAGACTGTTACAGGGGTGAGGACATACGACAGAGACTGTTACAGGGATGAGGACATAGGACAGAGACTGTTACAGGGACGACAGAGACCGTTACAGGGGTGAGGACATAGGACAGAGACTGTTACAGGGGTGAGGACATACGACAGAGACTGTTACAGGGGGTGAGGACATAGGACAGAGACTGTTACAGGGGGTGAGGACATACGACAGAGACTGTTACGGGGACGACAGAGACCGTTACAGGGGTGAGGACATAGGACAGAGACTGTTACAGGAGGTGAGGACATACGACAGAGACTGTTACAGGAGGTGAGGACATAGGACAGAGACTGTTACAGGAGGTGAGGACATAGGACAGAGACTGTTACAGGGGGTGAGGACATAGGACAGAGACTGTTACAGGGGGTGAGGACATAGGACAGAGACTGTTACAGGGACGACAGAGACCGTTACAGGGGTGAGGACATAGGACAGAGACTGTTACAGGAGGTGAGGACATAGGACAGAGACTGTTACAGGAGGTGAGGACATATGACAGAGACAGTTACAGGGGGTGAGGACATAGGACAGAGACTGTTACAGGGGGTGAGGACATACGACAGAGACTGTTACAGGAGGTGAGGGCATAGGACAGAGACTGTTACAGGGGTGAGGACATACGACAGAGACTGTTACAGGGATGAGGACATACGACAGAGACTGTTACAGGGGTGAGGACATACGACAGAGACTGTTACAGGGACGACAGAGACTGTCACAGGGACGACAGAGACCGTTACAGGGATGAGGACATACGACAGAGACTGTTACAGGGCTGAGGACATACGACAGAGACTGTTACAGGGATGAGGACATAGGACAGAGACTGTTACAGGGACGACAGAGACCGTTACAGGGGTGAGGACATAGGACAGAGACTGTTACAGGGGTGAGGACATACGACAGAGACTGTTACAGGGATGAGGACATACGACAGAGACTGTTACAGGTACGACAGAGAACGTTACAGGAGGTGAGGACATACGACAGAGACTGTTACAGGGATGAGGACATAGGACAGAGACTGTTACGGGGACGAGGACATAGGACAGAGACTGTTACAGGGACGAGGACATAGGACAGAGACTGTTACAGGGGTGAGGACATAGGACAGAGACTGTTACAGGGATGAGGACATACGACAGAGACTGTTACAGGGATGACATAGACCGTTACAGGGGTGAGGACATACGACAGAGACTGTTACAGGAGGTGAGGACATACGACAGAGACTGTTACAGGAGGTGAGGACATAGGACAGAGACTGTTACAGGAGGTGAGGACAGAGACTGTTACAGGGGGTGATGACATAGGACAGAGACTGTTACAGGGGGTGAGGACATAGGACAGAGACTGTTACAGGGACGACAGAGACCGTTACAGGGGTGAGGACATAGGACAGAGACTGTTACAGGAGGTGAGGACATACGACAGAGACAGTTACAAGGGGTGAGGACATAGGACAGAGACTGTTACAAGGGGTGAGGACATACGACAGAGACTGTTACAGGAGGTGAGGACATAGGACAGAGACTGTTACAGGGGTGAGGACATACGACAGAGACTGTTACAGGGATGAGGACATACGACAGAGACTGTTACAGGGGTGAGGACATACGACAGAGACTGTTACAGGGACGACAGAGACTGTTACAGGGACGACAGAGACTGTTACAGGGACGACAGAGACCGTTACAGGGATGAGGACATACAACAGAGACTGTTACAGGGCTGAGGACATACGACAGAGACTGTTACAGGGATGAGGACATAGGACAGAGACTGTTACAGGGACGACAGAGACCGTTACAGGGGTGAGGACATAGGACAGAGACTGTTACAGGGGTGAGGACATACGACAGAGACTGTTACAGGGGGTGAGGACATAGGACAGAGACTGTTACAGGGGGTGAGGACATACGACAGAGACTGTTACAGGAGGTGAGGACATAGGACAGAGACTGTTACAGGGGGTGAGGACATCGGACAGAGACTGTTACAGGGGTGAGGACATACGACAGAGACTGTTACAGGGATGAGGACATACGACAGAGACTGTTACAGGGGTGAGGACATACGACAGAGACTGTTACGGGGACGACAGAGACCGTTACAGGGGTGAGGACATAGGACAGAGACTGTTACAGGAGGTGAGGACATACGACAGAGACTGTTACAGGAGGTGAGGACATAGGACAGAGACTGTTACAGGAGGTGAGGACATAGGACAGAGACTGTTACAGGAGGTGAGGACATACGACAGAGACTGTTACAGGAGGTGAGGACATAGGACAGAGACTGTTACAGGGGGTGAGGACATAGGACAGAGACTGTTACAGGGACGACAGAGACCGTTACAGGGGTGAGGACATAGGACAGAGACTGTTACAGGAGGTGAGGACATAGGACAGAGACTGTTACAGGGACGACAGAGACCGTTACAGGGGTGAGGACATAGGACAGAGACTGTTACAGGAGGTGAGGACATAGGACAGAGACTGTTACAGGAGGTGAGGACATACGACAGAGACAGTTACAGGGGGTGAGGACATAGGACAGAGACTGTTACAGGGGGTGAGGACATACGACAGAGACTGTTACAGGAGGTGAGGGCATAGGACAGAGACTGTTACAGGGGTGAGGACATACGACAGAGACTGTTACAGGGATGAGGACATACGACAGAGACTGTTACAGGGGTGAGGACATACGACAGAGACTGTTACAGGGACGACAGAGACTGTCACAGGGACGACAGAGACCGTTACAGGGATGAGGACATACGACAGAGACTGTTACAGGGCTGAGGACATACGACAGAGACTGTTACAGGGATGAGGACATAGGACAGAGACTGTTACAGGGACGACAGATACCGTTACAGGGGTGAGGACATAGGACAGAGACTGTTACAGGGGTGAGGACATACGACAGAGACTGTTACAGGGGGTGAGGACATACGACAGAGACTGTTACAGGGGGTGAGGACATAGGACAGAGACTGTTACAGGGGGTGAGGACATACGACAGAGACTGTTACAGGGGGTGAGGACATAGGACAGAGACTGTTACAGGGGTGAGGACATACGACAGAGACTGTTACAGGGATGAGGACATACGACAGAGACTGTTACGGGGACGACAGAGACCGTTACAGGGATGAGGACATACGACAGAGACTGTTACAGGGATGAGGACATACGACAGAGGCTGTTACAGGGATGAGGACATAGGACAGAGACTGTTACAGGGACGACAGAGACCGTTACAGGGGTGAGGACATAGGACAGAGACTGTTACAGGGGTGAGGACATACGACAGAGACTGTTACAGGGGTGAGGACATACGACAGAGACTGTTACAGGGGGTGAGGACATAGGACAGAGACTGTTACAGGGGGTGAGGACATAGGACAGAGACTGTTACAGGGATGAGGACATACGACAGAGACTGTTACAGGGATGAGGACATACGACATAGACTGTTACAGGGATGAGGACATACGACAGAGACTGTTACAGGGGTGAGGACATACAACAGAGACTGTTACAGGGACGACAGAGACCGTTACAGGAGGTGAGGACATACGACAGAGACTGTTACAGGGATGAGGACATACGACAGAGACTGTTACAGGGGGTGAGGACATACGACAGAGACTGTTACAGGGGGTGAGGACATACGACAGAGACTGTTACAGGGGGTGAGGACATATACGACAGAGACTGTTACAGGGATGAGGACATACGACAGAGACTGTTACAGGGGGTGAGGACATACGACAGAGACTGTTACAGGGGTGAGGACATACGACAGAGACTGTTACAGGGGGTGAGGACATACGACAGAGACTGTTACAGGGGGTGAGGACATAGGACAGAGACTGTTACAGGGATGAGGACATACGACAGAGACTGTTACAGGGATGACAGAGACCGTTACAGGGGTGAGGACATACGACAGAGACTGTTACAGGAGGTGAGGACATACGACAGAGACTGTTACAGGAGGTGAGGACATAGGACAGAGACTGTTACAGGAGGTGAGGACAGAGACTGTTACAGGGGGTGATGACATAGGACAGAGACTGTTACAGGGGGTGAGGACATAGGACAGAGACTGTTACAGGGACGACAGAGACCGTTACAGGGGTGAGGACATAGGACAGAGACTGTTACAGGAGGTGAGGACATACGACAGAGACAGTTACAAGGGGTGAGGACATAGGACAGAGACTGTTACAAGGGGTGAGGACATACGACAGAGACTGTTACAGGAGGTGAGGACATAGGACAGAGACTGTTACAGGGGTGAGGACATACGACAGAGACTGTTACAGGGATGAGGACATACGACAGAGACTGTTACAGGGGTGAGGACAGACGACAGAGACTGTTACAGGGACGACAGAGACTGTTACAGGGACGACAGAGACCGTTACAGGGATGAGGACATACGACAGAGACTGTTACAGGGCTGAGGACATACGACAGAGACTGTTACAGGGATGAGGACATAGGACAGAGACTGTTACAGGGACGACAGAGACCGTTACAGGGGTGAGGACATAGGACAGAGACTGTTACAGGGGTGAGGACATACGACAGAGACTGTTACAGGGGGTGAGGACATAGGACAGAGACTGTTACAGGAGGTGAGGACATACGACAGAGACTGTTACAGGAGGTGAGGACATAGGACAGAGACTGTTACAGGAGGTGAGGACATAGGACAGAGACTGTTACAGGGGGTGAGGACATAGGACAGAGACTGTTACAGGGGGTGAGGACATAGGACAGAGACTGTTACAGGGACGACAGAGACCGTTACAGGGGTGAGGACATAGGACAGAGACTGTTACAGGAGGTGAGGACATAGGACAGAGACTGTTACAGGAGGTGAGGACATACGACAGAGACAGTTACAGGGGGTGAGGACATAGGACAGAGACTGTTACAGGGGGTGAGGACATACGACAGAGACTGTTACAGGAGGTGAGGGCATAGGACAGAGACTGTTACAGGGGTGAGGACATACGACAGAGACTGTTACAGGGATGAGGACATACGACAGAGACTGTTACAGGGGTGAGGACATACGACAGAGACTGTTACAGGGACGACAGAGACTGTCACAGGGACGACAGAGACCGTTACAGGGATGAGGACATACGACAGAGACTGTTACAGGGCTGAGGACATACGACAGAGACTGTTACAGGGATGAGGACATAGGACAGAGACTGTTACAGGGACGACAGAGACCGTTACAGGGGTGAGGACATAGGACAGAGACTGTTACAGGGGTGAGGACATACGACAGAGACTGTTACAGGGGGTGAGGACATACGACAGAGACTGTTACAGGGGGTGAGGACATAGGACAGAGACTGTTACAGGGGGTGAGGACATACGACAGAGACTGTTACAGGGGGTGAGGACATAGGACAGAGACTGTTACAGGGGTGAGGACATACGACAGAGACTGTTACAGGGATGAGGACATACGACAGAGACTGTTACGGGGACGACAGAGACCGTTACAGGGATGAGGACATACGACAGAGACTGTTACAGGGATGAGGACATACGACAGAGGCTGTTACAGGGATGAGGACATAGGACAGAGACTGTTACAGGGACGACAGAGACCGTTACAGGGGTGAGGACATAGGACAGAGACTGTTACAGGGGTGAGGACATACGACAGAGACTGTTACAGGGGTGATGACATACGACAGAGACTGTTACAGGGGGTGAGGACATAGGACAGAGACTGTTACAGGGATGAGGACATACGACAGAGACTGTTACAGGGATGAGGACATACGACATAGACTGTTACAGGGATGAGGACATACGACAGAGACTGTTACAGGGGTGAGGACATACAACAGAGACTGTTACAGGGACGACAGAGACCGTTACAGGAGGTGAGGACATACGACAGAGACTGTTACAGGGATGAGGACATACGACAGAGACTGTTACAGGGGGTGAGGACATACGCCAGAGACTGTTACAGGGGGTGAGGACATACGACAGAGACTGTTACAGGGGGTGAGGACATATACGACAGAGACTGTTACAGGGATGAGGACATACGACAGAGACTGTTACAGGGGGTGAGGACATACGACAGAGACTGTTACAGGGGTGAGGACATACAACAGAGACTGTTACAGGGGGTGAGGACATACGACAGAGACTGTTACAGGGGGTGAGGACATACGACAGAGACTGTTACAGGGGTGAGGACATACGACAGAGACTGTTACAGGGATGAGGACATACGACAGAGACCGTTACAGGGGTGAGGACATACGACAGAGACTGTTACAGGGGTGAGGACATACGACAGAGACTGTTACAGGGGTGAGGACATACGACAGAGACTGTTACAGGGATGAGGACATACGACAGAGACTGTTACAGGGGGTGAGGACATACGACAGAGACTGTTACAGGGATGAGGACATACGACAGAGACTGTTACAGGGGTGAGGACATACGACAGAGACTGTTACAGGGATGAGGACATACGACAGAGACTGTTACAGGGGTGAGGACATACGACAGAGACTGTTACAGGGATGAGGACATACGACAGAGACTGTTACAGGGGTGAGGACATACGACAGAGACCGTTACAGGGACGACAGAGACCGTTACAGGAGGTGAGGACATACGACAGAGACCGTTACAGGGATGAGGACATACGACAGAGACTGTTACAGGGGTGAGGACATACGACAGAGACTGTTACAGGGATGAGGACATACGACAGAGACTGTTACAGGGATGAGGACATACGACAGAGACCGTTACAGGGACGACAGAGACCGTTACAGGAGGTGAGGACATACGACAGAGACTGTTACAGGGATGAGGACATACGACAGAGACTGTTACAGGGGTGAGGACATACGACAGAGACTGTTACAGGGGTGAGGACATACGACAGAGACTGTTACAGGGATGAGGACATACGACAGAGACTGTTACAGGGATGAGGACATACGACAGAGACCGTTACAGGGACGACAGAGACCGTTACAGGAGGTGAGGACATACGACAGAGACTGTTACAGGGATGAGGACATACGACAGAGACCGTTACAGGGACGACAGAGACTGTTACAGGAGGTGAGCACATACGACAGAGACTGTTACAGGAGGTGAGGACATACGACAGAGACCTTACAGGAGGTGAGTACATACGACAGAGACCGTTACAGGCCTACAGGAGGTGAGGACATACGACAGAGACCGTTACAGGGGTGAGGACATACGACAGAGACTGTTACAGGGACGACAGAGACCGTTACAGGGATGAGGACATACGACAGAGACTGTTACAGGGACGACAGAGACCGTTACAGGGATGAGGACATACGACAGAGACTGTTACAGGGATGAGGACATACGACAGAGACCGTTACAGGGATGAGGACATACGACAGAGACTGTTACAGGGGTGAGGACATACGACAGAGACTGTTACAGGAGGTGAGGACATACGACAGAGACCTTACAGGAGGTGAGGACATACGACAGAGACCGTTACAGGAGGTGAGGACATACGACAGAGACCGTTACAGGGGTGAGGACATACGACAGAGACTGTTACAGGGACGACAGAGACCGTTACAGGGATGAGGACATATGACAGAGACTGTTACAGGGATGAGGACATACGACAGAGACTGTTACAGGGATGAGGACATACGACAGAGACTGTTACAGGGATGAGGACATACGACAGAGACCGTTACAGGGATGAGGACATACGACAGAGACTGTTACAGGGGTGAGGACATACGACAGAGACTGTTACAGGGGTGAGGACATGCGACAGACTGTTACAGGGATGAGGACATACGACAGAGACTGTTACAGGGATGAGGACATACGACAGAGACCGTTACAGGGACGACAGAGACCGTTACAGGGATGAGGACATACGACAGAGACTGTTACAGGGGTGAGGACATACGACAGAGACTGTTACAGGGGTGAGGACATACGACAGAGACTGTTACAGGGATGAGGACATACGACAGAGACTGTTACAGGGATGAGGACATACGGCAGAGACTGTTACAGGGACGACAGAGAACGTTACAGGAGGTGAGGACATACGACAGAGACTGTTACAGGGATGAGGACATACGACAGAGACTGTTACAGGGACGACAGAGACCGTTACAGGAGGTGAGGACATACGACAGAGACTGTTACAGGGACGACAGAGGCCGTTACAGGGATGAGGACATACGACAGAGACTGTTACAGGGATGAGGACATACGACAGAGACTGTTACAGGGATGAGGACATACGACAGAGACTGTTACAGGGATGAGGACATACGACAGAGAGTGTTACAGGGATGAGGACATACGACAGAGACTGTTACAGGGGTGAGGACATACGACAGAGACTGTTACAGGGGTGAGGGCATCCGACAGAGACTGTTACAGGGATGAGGACATACGACAGAGACTGTTACAGGGATGAGGACATACGACAGAGACCGTTACAGGGAAGACAGAGACCGTTACAGGGATGAGGACATACGACAGAGACTGTTACAGGGATGAGGACATACGACAGAGACTGTTATAGGGGCGAGGACATACGACAGAGACTGTTACAGGGGTGAGGACATACGACAGAGACTGTTACAGGGATGAGGACATACGACAGAGACTGTTACAGGGATGAGGACATACGACAGAGACCGTTACAGGGACGACAGAGACTGTTACAGGAGGTGAGGACATACGACAGAGACTGTTACAGGAGGTGAGGACATATGGCAGATACTGTTACAGGAGGTGAGGACATATGACAGAGACCGTTACAGGAGGTGAGGACATACGACAGAGACCGTTACAGGAGGTGAGGACATACGACAGAGACCGTTACAGGAGGCGAGGACATACGACAGAGACTGTTACAGGAGGTGAGGACATACGACAGAGACTGTTACAGGGATGAGGACATACGACAGAGACTGTTACAGGTACGACAGAGAACGTTACAGGAGGTGAGGACATACGACAGAGACTGTTACAGGGATGAGGACATACGACAGAGACTGTTACAGGGACGACAGAGACCGTTACAGGAGGTGAGGACATACGACAGAGACTGTTACAGGGATGAGGACATACGACAGAGACCGTTACAGGGACGACAGAGACTGTTACAGGAGGTGGGGACATACGACAGAGACTGTTACAGGAGGTGAGGACATACGACAGAGACTGTTACAGGGATGAGGACATACGACAGAGACTGTTACAGGGATGAGGACATACGACAGACTGTTACAGGGATGAGGACATACGACAGAGACTGTTACAGGGATGAGGACATACGACAGAGACTGTTACAGGAGGTGAGGACATACGACAGAGACTGTTACAGGGATGAGGACATACGACAGAGACTGTTACAGGGACGAGGACATACGTCAGAGACTGTTACAGGGATGAGGACATACGACAGAGACTGTTACAGGGGTGAGGACATACGACAGAGACTGTTACAGGGGTGAGGACATACGACAGAGACTGTTACAGGGATGAGGACATACGACAGAGACTGTTACAGGGATGAGGACATACGACAGAGACCGTTACAGGGACGACAGATACCGTTACAGGAGGTGAAGACATACGACAGAGACTGTTACAGGGATGAGGACATACGACAGAGACCGTTACAGGGACGACAGAGACTGTTACAGGAGGTGAGGACATATGACAGACACTGTTACAGGAGGTGAGGACATCCGACAGATACTGTTACAGGAGGTGAGGACATACGACAGAGACCGTTACAGGAGGTGAGGACATACGACAGTGACTGTTACAGGAGGTGAGGACATACGACAGAGACCGTACAGGAGGTGAGGACATACGACAGAGACCGTTACAGGAGGAGAGGACATACGACAGAGACCGTTACAGGGGTGAGGACATACGACAGAGACTGTTACAGGGACGACAGAGACTGTTACAGGAGGTGAGGACATACGACAGACACTGTTACAGGAGGTGAGGACATCCGACAGATACTGTTACAGGAGGTGAGGACATACGACAGAGACCGTTACAGGAGGTGAGGACATACGACAGCGACTGTTACAGGAGGTGAGGACATACGACAGAGACCGTACAGGAGGTGAGGACATACGACAGAGACCGTTACAGGAGGTGAGGACATACGACAGAGACCGTTACAGGGGTGAGGACATACGACAGAGACTGTTACAGGGACGACAGAGACTGTTACAGGGACGACAGAGACCGTTAGAGGGATGAGGACATACGACAGAGACTGTTACAGGGATGAGGACATATGACAGAGACTGTTACAGGGGTGAGGACATACGACAGAGACTGTTACAGGGGTGAGGACATACGACAGAGACTGTTACAGGGATGAGGACATACGACAGAGACTTACAGGGATGAGGACATACGACAGAGACCGTTACAGGGACAACAGAGACCGTTACAGGAGGTGAGGACATACGACAGAGACTGTTACAGGGATGAGGACATACGACAGAGACTGTTACAGGCACAAGGACATACGTCAGAGACTGTTACAGGGATGAGGACATACGACAGAGACTGTTACAGGGGTGAGGACATACTACAGAGACTGTTACAGGGATGAGGACATACGACAGAGACCGTTACAGGGACGACAGAGACCGTTACAGGAGGTGAGGACATACGACAGAGACTGTTACAGGGATGAGGACATACGACAGAGACCGTTACAGGGACGACAGAGACTGTTACAGGAGGTGAGGACATACGACAGAGACTGTTACAGGAGGTGAGGACACCCGACAGATACTGTTACAGGAGGTGAGGACATACGACAGAGACCGTTACAGGAGGTGAGGACATACGACAGAGACTGTTACAGGAGGTGAGGACATACGACAGAGACTGTTACAGGAGGTGAGGACATACGACAGAGACCATTACAGGAGGTAAGGACATACGACAGAGACCGTTACAGGGGTGAGGACATACGACAGAGACTGTTACAGGGACGACAGACTGTTACAGGGACGACAGAGACCGTTACAGGGATGAGGACATACGACAGAGACTGTTACAGGGATGAGGACATATGACAGAGACTGTTACAGGGGTGAGGACATACGACAGAGACTGTTACAGGGGTGAGGACATACGACAGAGACTGTTACAGGGATGAGGACATACGACAGAGACTTACAGGGATTAGGACATACGACAGGGACCGTTACAGGGACGACAGAGACCGTTACAGGAGGTGAGGACATACGACAGAGACTGTTACAGGGATGAGGACATACGACAGAGACCGTTACAGGGACGACAGAGACCGTTACAGGAGGTGAGGACATACGACAGAGACTGTTACAGGGATGAGGACATACGACAGAGACTTACAGGGATGAGGACATACGACAGAGACCGTTACAGGGACGACAGAGACCGTTACAGGAGGTGAGGACATACGACAGAGACTGTTACAGGGATGAGGACATACGACAGAGACTGTTACAGGGACAAGGACATACGTCAGAGACTGTTACAGGGATGAGGACATACGACAGAGACTGTTACAGGGGTGAGGACATACGACAGAGACTGTTACAGGGATGAGGACATACGACAGAGACCGTTACAGGGACGACAGAGACCGTTACAGGAGGTGAGGACATACGACAGAGACTGTTACAGGGATGAGGACATACGACAGAGACCATTACAGGGACGACAGAGACTGTTACAGGAGGTGAGGACATACGACAGAGACTGTTACAGGAGGTGAGGACATCCGACAGATACTGTTACAGGAGGTGAGGACATACGACAGAGACCGTTACAGGAGGTGAGGACATACGACAGAGACTGTTACAGGAGGTGAGGACATACGACAGAGACCGTACAGGAGGTGAGGACATACGACAGAGACCATTACAGGAGGTGAGGACATACGACAGAGACCGTTACAGGGGTGAGGACATACGACAGAGACTGTTACAGGGACGACAGACTGTTACAGGGACGACAGAGACCGTTACAGGGATGAGGACATACGACAGAGACTGTTACAGGGATGAGGACATATGACAGAGACTGTTACAGGGGTGAGGACATACGACAGAGACTGTTACAGGGATGAGGACATACGACAGAGACTTACAGGGGTGAGGACATACGACAGAGACCGTTACAGGGACGACAGAGACCGTTACAGGAGGTGAGGACATACGACAGAGACTGTTACAGGGATGAGGACATACGACAGAGACTGTTACAGGGACAAGGACATACGTCAGAGACTGTTACAGGGATGAGGACATACGACAGAGACTGTTACAGGGGTGAGGACATACGACAGAGACTGTTACAGGGGTGAGGACATACGACAGAGACTGTTACAGGGGTGAGGACATACGACAGAGACTGTTACAGGGATGAGGACATACGACAGAGACCGTTACAGGGACGACAGAGACCGTTACAGGAGGTGAGGACATACGACAGAGACTGTTACAGGGATGAGGACATACGACAGAGACTGTTACAGGGACAAGGACATACGTCAGAGACTGTTACAGGGATGAGGACATACGACAGAGACTGTTACAGGGGTGAGGACATACGACAGAGACTGTTACAGGGGTGAGGACATACGACAGAGACTGTTACAGGGGTGAGGACATACGACAGAGACTGTTACAGGGATGAGGACATACGACAGAGACTTACAGGGGTGAGGACATACGACAGAGACCGTTACAGGGACGACAGAGACCGTTACAGGAGGTGAGGACATACGACAGAGACTGTTACAGGGATGAGGACATACGACAGAGACTGTTACAGGGATGAGGACATACGACAGAGACCGTTACAGGGAAGACAGAGACCGTTACAGGGATGAGGACATACGACAGAGACTGTTACAGGGATGAGGACATACGACAGAGACTGTTACAGGGGTGAGGACATACGACAGAGACTGTTACAGGGGTGAGGACATACGACAGAGACTGTTACAGGGATGAAGACATACGACAGAGACCGTTACAGGGACGACAGAGACTGTTACAGGAGGTGAGGACATACGACAGAGACTGTTACAGGAGGTGAGGACATACGACAGATACTGTTACAGGAGGTGAGGACATACGACAGAGACCGTTACAGGAGGTGAGGACATACGACAGAGACCGTTACAGGAGGTGAGGACATACGACAGAGACTGTTACAGGAGGTGAGGACATATGACAGAGACCGTTACAGGAGGCGGGGACATACGACAGAGACCGTTACAGGAGGTGAGGACATACGACAGAGACTGTTACAGGAGGTGAGGACATACGACAGAGACTGTTACAGGGACGATAGATACTCTTACAGGAGGTGAGGACATACGACAGAGACCGTTACAGGAGGTGAGGACATACGACAGAGACTGTTACAGGAGGTGAGGACATACGACAGAGACCTTACAGGAGGTGAGGACATACGACAGAGACCGTTACAGGAGGTGAGGACATACGACAGAGACCGTTACAGGAGGTGAGGACATACGACAGAGACCGTTACAGGAGGTGAGGACATACGACAGAGACTGTTACAGGAGGTGAGGACATATGACAGAGACTGTTACAGGGATGAGGACATACGACAGAGACTGTTACAGGGATGAGGACATACGACAGAGACTGTTACAGGAGGTGAGGACATACGACAGAGACCGTTACAGGGGTGAGGACATACGACAGAGACTGTTACAGGGGTGAGGACATACGACAGAGACCGTTACAGGGGTGAGGACATACGACAGAGACTGTTACAGGAGGTGAGGACATACGACAGAGACTGTTACAGGGGGTGAGGACATACGACAGAGATTGTTACAGGGATGAGGACATACGACAGAGACTGTTACAGGGACGAGGTCATACGACAGAGACTGTTACAGGAGGTGAGGACATACGACAGAGACCGTTACAGGGGGTGAGGACATACGACAGATACTGTTACAGGGGGTGAGGACATACGAAGGAATGATCTCACTAGCAAGAACAGGGAGTGTTCACTACTCTGTGTGTGTGTGTGTGTGTGTGTGTGTGTGTGTGTGTGTGTGTGTGTGTGTGTGTGTGTGTGTGTGTGTGTGTGTGTGTGTGTGTGTGTGTGTGACAACAAGACGGGTCAGATAGACAGTGTTTCACCTTCTTAAACAACAGGTCATTAAACCACACGTCAATCAAGATTAAGAGTCACACACTTAACACATTAACATCTATTACACAGGTTTTGGGAGGCATTATGAAGCATTATGCAGTTCCTATGCAGCATTATGAAGCATTATGCAGTATTATGAAGCATTATGTAGTAGTATGAAGCATTATGCAGTTCCTATGAAGCATTATGAAGCATTATGGAGTTCCTATGCAGTATTATGAAGCATTATGTAGTAGTATGAAGCATTATGCAGTATTATGAAGCATTATGCAGTAGTATGAAGCATTATGCAGTTCCTATGCAGTATTATGCAGTTCCTATGCAGTATTGTGAAGCATTATGCAGTTCCTATGCAGTATTGTGAAGCATTATGCAGTTCCTATGCAGTATTGTGAAGCATTATGCAGTTCCTATGCAGCATTATGAAGCATTATGCAGTTCCTATGCAGAATTATGAAGCATTATTCAGTATTATGAAGCATTATGGAGTTCCTATGCAGTATTATGCAGTTCCTATGCAGTATTATGAAGCATTATGGAGTTTTTATGCAGTAATGTGAAGGATTATGGGTACCTGTAGTTTGACGGCTCTCTCGTCTTCGCTGTTGACTTCCAACAGGTCATCGATGTCTATCTCCACCTCTGGCATCTCCTCTTCCTGGAAATAAACATCAAAAATCACCATCACCATAAATCATCATCACCACTATAAATCATCATCACCATAAATCATCATCATCGTCATCATCATCACCATAAATCATCATCATCACCATAAATCATCATCATCACCATCTTCATCAATCATTGTCATCATCATAATCACCATAAATCATCATCACAATAAATCATCATCACCATAAATCATCACCGCCATAAATCATCACCATAAATCATCATCATAATCACCATAAATCATCATCATCATCATAATCACCATAAATCATCATCATCATCATAATCACCATAAATCATCATCATCATCATAATCACCATAAATCATCACCACCATAAATCATCATCATCACCATAAATCATCATCATCATCATCATCACCATAAATCATCATCACCACCATCTTCATCAATCATTGTCATCATCATAATCACCATAAATCATCATCACAATAAATCATCATCATCACCATAAATCATCATCATCACCATAAATCATCATCATCATCATCACCACTATCACCATAAATCATTATCATCCCCATAAATCATCATCATCATCCCCGTAAATCATCATCATCACCATAAATCATCATCATCACCATAAAGCATCATCATCATCACCATGAATCATCATCAGTCACTATAAATCATCATCCTCATAAATCATCATCATCATCACCATAAATCATCATCATCCTCATAAATCATCATCATCCTCATAAATCATCATCATCATCACCATAAATCATCATTATCATAAATTATCATCATCATCATCAGTGTAATAATGTCTCCATAACAGAGAAGACGTCTGTTAATGTCATCATGTCAGTCAGTCTCTGGGCTGCGTTGGGTAATGATACTAATGGTTCCATGCTTAACCAACCAACGTCACTCTCTGTCTGACACCACTACAATGATCAAACCCTTTGTCTGACACCACTACAATGATCAAACCGTTTCTGTCTGACACCACTACAATGATCTAACCCTTTCTGTCTGACACCACTACAATGATCTAACCCTTTCTGTCTGACACCACTACAATGATCTAACCCTTTCAGTCTGACACCACTACAATGATCTAACCCTTTCTGTCTGACACCACTACAATGATCAAACCCTTTCATTCTGACACCACTACAATGATCTAACCCTTTCTGTCTGACACCACTACAATGATCAAACCCTATCTGCCTGACACCACTACAATGATCTAATCCTTTCAGTCTGACACCACTACAATGATCTAACCCTTTCTGTCTGACACCACCACAATGATCTAACCCTTTCTATCTGACACCACTACAATGATCTAACCCTTTCTGTCTGACACCACTACAATGATCTAACCCTTTCAGTCTGACACCACTACAATGATCAAACCCTTTCAGTCTGACACCACTACAATGATCAAACCCTATCTGTCTGACACCACTACAGTGATCTAATCCTTTCAGTCTGACACCACTACAATGATCTAACCCTTTCTGTCTGACACCACTACAATGATCTAACCCTTTCTGTCTGACACCACTACAATGATCTAACCCTTTCTGTCTGACACCACTACAATGATCTAACCCTTTCTGTCTGACACCACTACAATGATATGACTGCCTTTCATTTAACCGCCAGACTGGTTTCGTGTGTGTCTCTCTCTCTCTGTGTGTGTGTCTCTCTTTCTGTGTGTGTGTGTGTCTCTCTCTCTCTCTCTCTCTCTCTCTCTGTGTGTGTGTGTGTGTGTGTAGCTGCAGGGTTGTGTTGGTATTCAACCTCATCATTAGTCTGACTGAGAGAGGGATTAACTGATGAAACTACAGCACACGGTGTGTATGTGTGTGTGTGAGACTGGTCACCTCTGAGTCCCTGACTCTCCTCCTACACTCTGAAATACTCCTTCTTAAAGAACAGCAAGATAATATCCCGTGGCTTTCTGAAAAGAGATATATTCTCTTGTTCTCTGAGAGAGAAAGATATTCCCTGGTTATTTCTGACAAAGCTCTTCTGAGTTTCAGATATCAGCTCCATACCAGTCGCAAACCTTCAGCTTCATACCAGTCTCAAATCTTTAGCTTCATACCAGTCTCAAAATCTTCAGCTTCATACCAGTCTCAAACCTTCAGCTTCATACCAGTCTCAAACCTTCAGCTTCATACCAGTCTCAAACCTTCAGCTTCATACCAGTCTCAAACCTTCAGCTTCATACCAGTCTCAAACCTTCAGCTTCATACCAGTCTCAAACCTTCAGCTTCATAGTCTCAAATTTTCAGCTTCATATCAGTCTCAAACCTTCAGCTTCATACCAGTCTCAAACCTTCAGCTTCATACCAGTCTCGAATCTTCAGCTTCATACCAGTCTCAAACCTTCAGCTTCATACCAGTCTCAAATCTTTAGCTTCATACCAGTCTCAAATCATCAGCTTCATATCAGTCTCAAATCTTCAGCTTCAGATGAGTGGTCATATGGGATTGGGGGGGGTTAAGGTTAGAGTACAGGTTAGAGAAAATAGGATTTTGAATGGGACTGAATTGTGTGTCCCCACAAGGTTAGTTTTGCAAGACTGTGTGTCTGACCTGTTGTTACTGACTACTGAGCAGCCGGAAGCGTGTTGTGTTCAGTCTGCAGCTATAGTCTGATGTGAATCAACTCAGACAACCCCAAACAGATGACTCACACATGTCTGTCTGTCTGTGTGTGTGTAGGAGAGGAGTGGAGCATTAAGGCTCAGCCCATCACAACATCAAATAGACTATCTCTGTCACACACACAGCAGGGTAGACATCCACACTCATGCCACACAGCAGGGTAGACATCCACAGTCCTGCCACACAGCAGGGTAGACATCCACAGTCCTGCCACACAGCAGGGTAGACATCCACAGTCATGCCACACAGCAGGGTAGACATCCACAGTCCTGCCACACAGCAGGGTAGACATCCACAGTCATGCCACACAGCAGGGTAGACATCCACAGTCCTGCCACACAGCAGGGTAGACATCCACAGTCCTGCCACACAGCAGGGTAGACATCCACAGTCCTGCCACACAGCAGGGTAGACATCCATAGTCCTGCCACACAGCAGGGTAGACATCCACAGTCCTGCCACACAGCAGGGTAGACATCCACAGTCCTGCCACACAGCAGCGTAGACATCCACAGTCCTGCCACACAGCAGGGTAGACATCCACAGTCCTGCCACACAGCAGGGTAGACATCCACAGTCCTTCCACACAGCAGGGTAGACATCCACAGTCCTGCCACACAGCAGGGTAGACATCCACAGTCCTGCCACACAGCAGGGTAGACATCCACAGTCCTGCCACACAGCAGGGTAGACATCCACAGTCCTGCCACACAGCAGGGTAGACATCCACAGTCCTGCCACACAGCAGGGTAGACATCCACAGTCCTGCCACACAGCAGGGTTGACATCCACAGTCCTGCCACACAGCAGGGTAGAGATCCACAGTCCTGCCACACAGCAGCGTAGACATCCACAGTCCTGCCACACAGCAGGGTAGACATCCACAGTCCTGACACACAGCAGGGTAGAGATCCACAGTCCTGCCACACAGCAGGGTAGACATCCACAGTCCTGCCACACAGCAGGGTAGAGATCCACAGTCCTGCCACACAGCAGCGTAGACATCCACAGTCCTGCCACACAGCAGGGTAGAGATCCACAGTCCTGCCACACAGCAGGGTAGACATCCACAGTCCTGCCACACAGCAGGGTAGACATCCACAGTCATGCCACACAGCAGGTTAGACATCCACAGTCCTGCCACACAGCAGGGTAGACATCCACAGTCAAGCCACACAGCAGGGTAGACATCCACAGTCCTGCCACACAGCAGCGTAGAGATTAGAGGTTGACCGATTATGATTTTTCAACGCCGATACAGATTATTGGAGGACCAAAAAACCCGATACCGATTAATAGGCCGATTTTATTTATTTATTTGTAATAATGACAATTACAACAATACTGAATTAACACTTATTTCACCTTAATATAATACATCAATAAAATCAATTTAGCCTCAAATAAATAATTAAACATGTTCAATTTGGTTTAAATAATGCAAAAACTAAGTGTTGGAGAAGAAAGTAAAAGTGCAATATGTGCCATGTAAGAAAGCTAACGTTTCAGTTCCTTGCTCAGAACATGAGAACATATGAAAGCTGGTGGTTCCTTTTAACGAGTCTTCAATATTCCCAGGTAAGAAGTTTTAGGTTGTAGTTATTATAGGAATTATAGGACTATTTCCCTCTATACCATTTGTATTTCATTAACCTTTGACTATTGGATGTTCTTATAGGCACTTTAGTATTGCCAGTGTAACAGTATAGCTTCCGTCCCTCTCCTCCCTCCTCCCTGGGCTCGAACCAGCAACACATCGAGAACAGCCACCACATCGAAGCAGCGTTAGCCATGCAGAGCAAGGGGAACAACTACTTATTGGCCATGTTCTGTTATAATCTCCACCCGGCACAGCCAGAAGAGGACTGGCCACCCCACATAGCCTGGTTCCTCTCTAGGTTTCTTCCTAGGTTTTGGCCTTTCTAAGGAGTTTTTCCTAGCCACCGTGCTTCTACACCTGCATTGCTTGCTGTTTGGGGTTTTAGGCTGGGTTTCTGTACAGCACTTTGAGATATCAGCTGATGTACGAGGGGCTATATAAATACATTTGATTTGATTTGATTACTAGAAGGCTCAGAGCGAGTGACGTTTGAAACGCCACTAACTAGCCAGGCCATTTACACCAGCCTCATCTCGGGACTTGATAGGCTTGATGTCATAAACAGCGCAATGCTTGACGCACAACGAAGAGCTGCTGGCAAAACGCACTAAAGTGCTGTTTGAATGAATGCTTGCGAGCCTGCTGCTGCCTACCACCACTCAGTCAGACTGCTCTATCAAATCATAGACTTAGTTATAACATAATAACACACAGAAATACGAGCCTTAGGTCATTAGTAACCGGAAGGTTGCAAGTTCAAATCCCCGAGCTGACAAGGTACAAATCTGTCATTCTGCCCCTGAACAGGCAGTTGCCTAGTTAAATAAAGGTCAAATAAAATAAATAAAAAATGAATATGGTCGAATCCGGAAACCATCATCTCGGAAACAGAACGTTTATTCTTTTAGTGAAATACGGAACTGTTCAGTATTTTATCTAATGGGTTTATCCATCAGTCTAAATATTCCTGTTACATTGCATAGACTTAACTATAATAAACACACAGAAATACGAGCCTTAGGTCAAATCCGGAAACTATCACCTCGGAAACAAAATGTTTATTCCGTTCCGTATTTTATCTAACGAAGGGCATCCATGAGTCTAAATATTCCTGTTACATTGCACAACCTTCAATGTTATGTCATAATTACGTAAAATTCTGGCAAATTAGTTCACAACGAGCCAGGTGGCCCAAACTGTTGCATATATACTGACTCTGCGTGCAATGAACGCAAGAGAAGTGGCACAATTTCACCTGGTTAATATTGCCTGCTAACCTGGATTTATTTTAACTAAATATGCAGGTTTAAAAACATATACTTGTGTATTGATTTTAAGAAAGGCATTGATGTTTATGGTTAAGTACACATTGGAGCAACGACAGTCGTTGATTGATTGTTTTTTATAAGATACGTTTAATGCTAGCTAGCAACTTACCTTGGCTTACTGCATTCGCGTAACAGGCAGGCTCCTCGTGGAGTGCAATGAGAGGCTGGTGGTTAGAGCGTTGGACTAGTTAACTGTAAGGTTGAAGATTGAATCCCCGAGCTGACAAGGTAGAAATCTGTCGTTCTGTCCCTGAACAGGCAGTTAACCCACCGTTCCCAGGCCGTCATTGAAAATAAGAATGTGTTCTTAACTGACTTGCCTAGTTAAAGGTGTAAAAAAAAAAAAATCGGCAAAATTGTCGCCCAAAAATGAAATCGGCCCTAATTATTCGGCCATTCCAATTAATCATTCAACCTCTAGTCTGTTGGGTTGGTGGGTCCTGTGTAGTCTGACCCATTATGGTGTTGAGGTTGTGATCTGGGTCTGAGGTGGGTTGTTAGGAGGGGGTGGGGTCTGTTAGGAGGGGGTGGGGTCTGTTAGGAGGGGGCGGGATCTGTTAGGAGGGGGCGGGGTCTGTTGGGAGGGGGCGGGGTCTGTTGGGAGGGGGCGGGGTCTGTTAGGAGGGGGTGGGGTCTGTTAGGAGGGGGTGGGGTCTGTTAGGAGGGGGCGGGGTCTGTTGGGTTGGTGGGTCCTGTGTAGTCTGTCCCGTTGTGGTCTGGGTCTGAGTTGGGTTATTAGGAGGGGGCGGGGTCTGTCAGGAGGGGGTGGGGTCTGTCAGGAGGGGGCATAGTCTGTTAGGAGGGGGTGGGGTCTGTTGTGGAGGGGGTAGAGTCTGTTAGGAGGGGGTGGGGTCTGAGGTGGGCTGTTCTGCTGGCTTCTCTGGAGGAGTGTCCTGTTCTGTCACACATCAGCTTCCTCACCTCCTCCTTCAATACTGTTAGCTGGGCCGTGTGTTCCTCTGTTAGCTGGGCCGTGTGGTCCTCTGTTAGCTGGGCCGTGTGGGCCTCTGTTAGCTGGGCCGTGTGGTCCTCTGTTAGCTGGGTCCTCTGTTAGCTGGGCCGTGGGGTCCTCTGTTAGCTGGGTCCTCTGTTAGCTGGGCCGTGGGGTCCTCTGTTAGCTGGGTCCTTTGTTAGATGGGCCGTGGGGTCCTCTGTTAGCTGGGCCGTGGGGTCCTCTGTTAGCTGGGCCGTGGGGTCCTCTGTTAGCTGGGTCCTTTGTTAGATGGGCCGTGGGGTCCTCTGTTAGCTGGGCCGTGGGGTCCTCTGTTAGCTGGGTCCTCTGTTAGCTGGGCCGTGGGGTCCTCTGTTAGCTGGGCCGTGTGGTCCTCTGTTAGCTGGGCCGTGTGGTCCTCTGTTAGCTGGGCCGTGTGGTCCTCTGTTAGCTGGGCCGTGTGGTCCTCTGTTAGCTGGGCCGTGTGGTCCTCTGTTAGCTGGGCCGTGTGGTCCTCTGTTAGCTGGGCCGTGTGGTCCTCTGTTAGCTGCGCCGTGTGATCCTCTGTTAGCTGGGCCGTGGGGTCCTCTGTTAGCTGGGCCGTGTGGTCCTCTGTTATCTGGGCCGTGTGGTCCTCTGTTAGCTGGGCCGTGTGGTCCTCTGTTAGCTGGGCCGTGTGGTCCTCTGTTAGCTGGGCCGTGTGGTCCTCTGTTAGCTGGGCCGTGTGGTCCTCTGTTAGCTGGGCCGTGTGGTCCTCTGTTAGCTGGGCCGTGTGGTCCTCTGTTAGCTGGAGTGGAGTCCAGTCGTGCACGGCCACTCAGTAAACTTGGTGTTGGAGTCGTGCACGGCCACTCAGCAAACTTGGTGTTGGAGACATGCACGGCCACTCAGTCGTGGGTGAACAGGAAGTACAGGAAGGGAAGTCATCAATCAAATGTGTTTATAAAGCCCTTTTTACATCAGCAGATGAGGGGTTGATGGTCAGCGTGGCGTACCTGGTAAATTAAGGGTTACATTTTTAAAATGAAAATAGCGGATGTGTTGTTACCCTCACCACCTGGTTGAGGCCCATCAGGAAGTCCAGGATACAGTTGCAGAGGGAGGGGTTCAGTCCCAGAGTCCCAAGCTTGGGGATGAGCTTGGAGGGCACTATGGTGTTGAACGCTGAGCTGTAGTCAATGAACAGCATTCTCACGTAGGTGAGGGCATTGTGGGAGTGGATCCAGGGATGATGGTGTTGATGTTGACCAGTCTTTCAATGCATTTCACGGCTATAGATGTGAGTGCTACGGGGTGATAGTCATTTAGGCAGGTTACCTTGGTGTTCCTGGGCTCTGGGACTATGGAGGTCTGCTTGAAACATGTAGGTATAACAGACTGGGTCAGGGAGGCGTTGAAAATGTTATGTGAAGACACTTTCCAGCTGGTCAGCGCATGCTCTGACTACGCATCCTATTATTCCATCTGGCTCCAAGGCCTTGTGAATGTTAACCTGTTTAAAGGGCTTACTCATATTGGCTACGGAGAGAAAGAGCACACAGTCGTCTGGAACAACTGGTGCTGTCATGCATGGTTCGGTGTTGCTTGAGATCACACCGTCGTCCGGAACTCCTCCAGAACTTGCCTCGAGGCGAGCATTCAGCTCGTTCTGGATAGTCCTTGGTAGTAAGAATCCTTCCGGGTAATTTAGTCAAATATCAAAGTTTCTCTCTTTCTCTCTCAGCTAGAACATAACGGTGTGGCTGTCTTATGGCTACTTTGCATACAACCTTCCCAAAGCATTCTGGGAATGATGCAGGAACATTCTCAGCACATTTAAGGAACTTGACAACAACAAAAAGTTATGTATTTCATTACTTTAACAGAACGTTTCCTAAACGTTCAAACATGGTTACATTTCATTTGACATTTTGGTAATCTTTTAAAGGAATGTTCTCCGACTGGTTTGACATTAGGAATGTTCAGAGAACATTCTAAGAATTTGATTTAAAAACATGTACATTCCATTCTCAGTGTCAAAAAAAAAAAAAAAAAAAAACCTCTCTCTTCTATCTTCTATCTTGTTAAGTGTGTTCAGGTGGAATGGCCGAGTCCACTATTTGGCCAGACCTGATCTTAATGAGTGCTTGTTTCCTTTGAAATGGGGTCTGTTTATATAGAAACATGGCATTCATCCTGGTGACACAGCGGACTTTTCCCATGGATTGAAAACAGAAGACCACAGGTTAAAATCCCACTGATGCCGTGACACAATGAAGGAGATGCATTGTTGCTATTAAAATTCTTATTGAAACATTCAGTGAAGGAATTGACTCAAAAACCTCAAAATAACCTTTACCTTCCGTTCTCAGAGCGGCAATAAAACCTCCCAGTAAAACTTTCTATTTTACCAGTCAGGAAACGTACGGCTTCATTCCCCACAACCAATGTGAAACCAAACATATACCTTCCCACAACTTCCAAGGAACCAAATGTGCTAGCTGGGCTCTCTCTCTCTCTGACTGCTGCAGCTGTGTTAACTCTGACTGGCTCTTATTGGCGCAGGGATCTATGAAGCGAGCAATGAGAACACACACACTCATTACACAGACCCCAACCCCATGTCTGTTCTGGCTGGCAGAAAACACACAAAGACACGCTCGCTGTCACACATACACACAGCCCGTCATACCTCTGTGATGACAGACTGCTGTGTGTCACTAAGGGAAGGAGGTCAGAGCGAGAGGAGCTGATTGGTTGACGGAGAGAAGCACAACAT
>NC_034194.2:44285425-44312925 GCF_002021735.2 Oncorhynchus kisutch
GGCCTGGCAGATTGTAAAGGTGGGCCTGGCAGATTGTAAAGGTGTGCTTGGCAGATTGTAAAGGTGGGCTTGGCAGATTGTAAAGGTGTGCCTGGCAGATTGTAAAGGTGGGCCTGGCAGATTGTAAAGGTGGGCTTGGCAGATTGTAAAGGTGGGCCTGGCAGATTGTAAAGGTGGGCTTGGCAGATTGTAAAGGTGGGCTTGGCAGATTGTAAAGGTGGGCCTGGCAGATTGTAAAGGTGGGCTTGGCAGATTGTAAAGGTGGGCCTGGCAGATTGTAAAGGTGGGCTTGGCAGATTGTAAAGGTGGGCCTGGCAGATTGTAAAGGTGGGCCTGGCAGATTGTAAAGGTGGGCCTGGCAGATTGTAAAGGTGGGCCTGGCAGATTGTAAAGGTGGGCTTGGCAGATTGTAAAGGTGGGCCTGGCAGATTGTAAAGGTGGGCTTGGCAGATTGTAAAGGTGGGCCTGGCAGATTGTAAAGGTGGGCTTGGCAGATTGTAAAGGTGTGCTTGGCAGATTGTAACCTACTAGGCTACAAAAGGAGTGAGGCGTTAAGCTGTGTGGTGTCTTTCATGACCTCTGTCATTCATCTGTTCTGCTCCACCCTCACTGCGCTGCTGCCTTCCCCAGGAAGAGACACTGCAGCCTGGGGGGGAGTGGGGACAATAGACAAGCGAGAGCAAGGGAGCTGAATAATCGACCCAAAGCGCCCATAAAAACAGTCCTGGGTAACTGCATACATGGAGTGTATCTGAAGGTGAGTGAGTCAACAGAAGTGGGAGTGTCAACAGAAGTGGGAGTGTCAACAGAAGTGGGCGGGTCAACAGAAGTGGGCGGGTCAACAGAAGTGGGAGGGTCAACAGAAGTGAGAGGGTCAACAGAAGTGGAACCTGCCACGTTAGTCATCTTAACCTGCCACGTTAGTCATCTTAACCTGCCACGTTAGTCATCTTAACCTGCCACGTTAGTCGTCTTAACCTGCCACGTTAGTCGTCTTAACCTGCCACGTTAGTCGTCTTAACCTGCCACGTTAGTCGTCTTAACCTGCCATGTTAGTCGTCTTAACCTGCCACGTTAGTCATCCTAACCTGCCACGTTAGTCATCTTAACCTACCACGTTAGTCATCTTAACCTGCCACGTAAACGTTAAGCCGTGGTGCACCTGGCTAAGAGCGGTCTACCCATAATAGAGTGTTCATTTTACACACATGGCTGTTGATTCACCCACTCCTTTTGCAATGTCCACTTTGTTTCACACTGTGTTGCCTGTTGTGAGTGGGAGACATCTATCTTCAGGTCAGACACTATTGATCCCACATCATTTAAAGGCCTCGCTATGATAAAACACATACTACAAAAAAAAGTGCCACCTAGAACCTAAAATGGTTATTCGGCATAGGATAACCCTTTTCGGTTCCAGGTAGAACCCTTTTCGGTTCCAGGTAGAACTAATTTCGGTTCCAGGTAGAACTCTTTTCGGTTCCAGGTAGAACTCTTTTCGGTTCCAGGTAGAACTCTTTTCGGTTCCAGGTAGAACTAATTTCGGTTCCAGGTAGAACTATTTTCGGTTCCAGGTAGAACTTTAGTTCCAAAAGGGGCACAACTTTGGTTTTTGGAGTGTGGGGTTGGGGGGGCCGTCTGGGGCCGTCCGCATGGTCCTAAAGCCCTCTGTGGCCTCGTTTTGTATCACATTGCAATGATAAAACTGTGTGTGGGGGGGGGGGGGGGGGTGCAAAAATGCTATTTTAGAATGTGGGGGGTGGGGGCAAAAATGCTATTTTAGAATGTGGGGGAGGCATGTCCCCCCGTCCCCAGTGAAAGTTGCACCCATGAGTAAAACCGTTTCCAAAGACAATTCTACCTGGAACCAAAAAAAAAAGTTCTACCTGGAACCAAAAAATAGGTTATCCTATGGGGACAGCCAAAAAGCCCTTTTTGGAAGCCTTTTTTCTAAGAGAGTACCCAGTGGAGAGGAGACTAGACTATCGAGGGCGTTTAGGTTTATTTACTGCTACTGCCTACAGAAATATTATGCACCAGATTGCTAGACTATAAAGTAGCCTACTATCACCAATAATAAACTGTAGCATACAGTCAGAGGAATCAACGGAATATATTATACCACCAGCCAGGTCGGGGAAAAGCCCTTCTCTCCTCACCTCACAGTCGTACAGATCGCTCAGTTGTTCAATAATCCACTCCTCCAAGATCAGTCTCTTCCGCAGCTCCTTCCTGTCGTATTTCACCGTCACTTTCCCCTGCTTCCTCTGGACCGGGTCGTCCCGCGGCATGGGTCCGGACCCAGCGCACCCTACCCCGGCCAGCGGCTGGAAGAACACCCGGCTGGCGGCCGCAGGCAACGGGGCGCTCGTCTCGGTGCTGGCGGCTGACATTGCAGTGTTTAGTGTGTGTGTGAGAGAGAGAGAGCGACGGAGGGAGCTACTGTACTGCCTGGCTAAGAAATGAACACCGTTTTTAAAACACCTGCTACTTAAAATACAGCGCGCTCAGAGGAGGGCAGAGATGATGTGTGTGATAGCCTAGCGGCCAGCCTAATTCCAATGATGGATTTACCCATTAGGCAACACTTCATTTTAAAAGGGGTCCTTATTACGGTGTAATTCATTGTGGTAATACATAGTTGTAACTAACTGATGGTAATTACAGTCTGTAATTACAGAGGTGTAACAATGAATGTTAAAACAAATGTTAAAGTTTCACATAGCATCCATACATTTATTTTCAGCTTGTGTAACGGATGTGAAACGGCTAGCTAGTTAGAGGTGGTGCGCGCTAAATAGCGTTTCAATCGGTGACGTCACTTGCTCTGAGACCTTGAGGTAGTGGTTCCCCTTGCTCTGCAAGGGCCGTGGCTTTTGTGGAGCGATGGGTAACGATGCTTCGTGGGTGACTGTTGTTGATGTGTGCAGAGGGTCCCTGGTTACACTTGCACATTTCAGCCTGCACAAATCATGTGATGTGACAAGCGTTAAACCAATTAAAAACTACCCACCTCATTGATACAACTCTGCAACAAAGGGTTCTGGAGTATGATTCCCAATAGCAAAAAGGAGTTCACAACAACATCATCATCATAAATCAAGGTCGACAATCTACTGGCAAATCCTTTTAAAATTATTATCATATGAAGAGAAATTATAAGAGAAAGAGAGAGAAATTATAGATAAAATTATTATAGAATAAACGTATCGGTGCTCATTGGCCATTGGACATAAACATTCAAACACACCAAATACAATAATGAGTGGTTTGGATGGAATCTGTGGCTAACTGGAACCGTTGCAAAGCAATCACTAGCCTGCTATTCAGTGGAGTGGGTGTGTGGTCCAAGTCTGGGTTTAAGGGTCTCTTTTCCAACCTTAACAGGATAAACATTCACATGCAACACCATGGGACAGGAACGGTTGAATACATTGGCCATGCTGTCAATCCAGCATGACTTCTGCTGCTTTCAAGACAACTGGAAACTGGGAAATCTCAGACTTCAGTGAGTTCAAGACAACCGAGAACTCGAAATTTGCTCTGAATGGGAAAATAGATTTTGAACGAACTTGAACGAACCTGAATGGGAAAATACATTTTGAACGGTCATCCAACTTCCAAGTCGGGGACTCTGGCCTCTTTCTAGAGCTCCGAACTGAAGATTACCGACGTACTCCCCCCCCCCCCCCCCCACCCCCAGAGTTCCCAGTTGCCTTGAAAGCACCATAAATCCAGAGAATGTGCCCACAAGAAGGACCGTCGCGCCACCTTCCTGCTCAAGTGAGCAGCACAAGAAGGTCCAAAAATATATTGCATGCTGCTGCATAAATGATGTAATATGCCAGGGAGATTTGTATACTGTAGCTAAGAAAGTAGTACTCAGTGTATGTTGTGTAGTAAGCTGTTAGAAGCCCATGTTCCTCACCTTAATCATTTGGTCCCTACCCCACTCATAACTTACCCTACTGTTCTGACTTGGTGGTGCACATGTAACCTATTACCTGTTTTAGAGATCATTGGATACTGTAAAAGCTTTCATTTTCAGCGTATATGCCCCCTTTATTTATCCTACGGTTCTGACTTGGTGTACAGGGATAATACAGTAAGAACGGCCCATGTTCTGGGATATATCTACAGTCAGCTATATTGGTCCTCTAATATAGGACTAGTAAAGGCTCAGTGCACTACTTTAGTGATTTTAATTCATTATTTTAATAACATTTTTTTAGCAGCACCCACAGCTCCTCCACTACCCGTGGCACTTTGGGATGTTGCAATTAGTTATCTATCCCAAGGCATCCTGTCAAGATCTACCCATTTGCTCAACACGCTCAAAATAATACCTTGGTCAGACCCAAATTTGTTGACCCTGACATCATGTGACTGTGCACAAAGAACAGGTCGAGAAGGTCCGTGTGCAAAATACAGGCGAGAGATTTTTATTTTTTATTCTTTTTTTTAACCTTTATTTAACTAGGCAAGTCAGTTAAGAACAAATTATTGTTTTCAATGACGGCCTAGGAACAGTAGACTGTAAGCTGGCTAACATTAGCTTCTTTTGTTAGGCCTACCAACTAGGCTAGCTAGTTACCACCTGCAGAGCTTTCCATGCAATCTGCTGAGTTATTTTGGATTAGCTAGCTTTCTAACTTTGACTAGCTAGCAACCTAAAGCTGGCAAATAGCTATGCTATAGTCGCTATTAGCTAGCTAATGTTAATTGGGCTCGATGGTCTTGGCTATAATGGGTATTACGTGAGACAGACTAGCCAGCTACTTGTATAAACACACTATGAGTTATGTTAGTTAATTTGCAATGCAGCTAAAAGAGATACTGCAGCCTAACTTAGTGTTAGCAAGCGCTATTATTGTTAGCTGGATAATACAACTACCTAGGTAGCTAAGAGAGACACTGCAGCCTAATTTAGTGTTAGCAAGCGCTATTATTGTTAGCTGGATAATACAACTACCTAGGAAGCTAAGAGAGACACTGCAGCCTAATTTAGTGTTAGCAAGCGCTATTATTGTTAGCTGGATAATACAACTACCTAGGAAGCTAAGAGAGACACTGCAGCCTAATTTAGTGTTAGCAAGCGCTATTATTGTTAGCTGGATAATACAACTACCTAGGAAGCTAAGAGAGAAACCGATGAAGACAGAGTTGTCCATTTCCATTGCTACTTGTAATGCTGTGTTTTCTAAATTAGCCATCTATCTACCACTTGTCATTTGGTAAGAAATGTAACTTCTTTTTACATGTTGCAATAAAGTTGACTAAAGGAGAAGTTCACCTTTTGTTTGTAGGTATTTCCACTTGGCAATGAGTAGTAAGTAATTATATAGAAATTGCTAATAGGTAACTAACTATAAAGTAACACTTAATTTTAACCTGTTAGTGATCCCTTCGCGTGCCAGTCCCGTTAGCGGGATCGATTTCACAACATCCAGTGAAATGGCAGGGCGCCAAATTCAAACTACAGAAATATCAATATTCAACATTCAAGAAAATATAAGATAATATATACATCAAAATAAACCTTAGCTTCTTGTTAATCCAGCGGCACTGTCAGATTTCAAAAAAGCTTTACGGTGAAAGCAAACCATGCGATTATCTGAGGACGGCGCCCCGCCTACAAACACATGAAAATAATTTTCAACCAGGCAGGTGGCGACACAAAAGTCAGAAATAACGACATAATAAACGCCTTACCTTTGAAGATCTTCTTCTGTTGGCACTCCAAAATGTTCCAGAAACATCACAAATGGTCCTTTTGTTCGATAATGTCCTTTATATCCCCAAAATATCCATTTATTTGGCGCGTTTGATTCAGAAATATAGCAGTTCCAACTCGCCCAACATGACTACAAAGTATCTAACAAGTTACCTGTAAACTTGGTCCAAACATTTCAAACAACGTTCCTAATCCAACCTAAGGTATCCTAAAACGTAAATAATCGCTCAAAATTAAGATCGAATATACCGTGTTCAATACCGGATAAAAACGTGAAGCTCTCGCACATCAAACAGAGTCCACTTGGAGTGACACTTACAAAGAACAGCCCTACTTCTTCATTTCTCAAAAGAAAAACATCAATTTCTAAAGACTGTTGACATCTAGTGGAAGCCATAGGAACTGCAACCAGGTTCCTATTAAATAGGGCTTTCAATATATATATATTTTTTTTCTTCCCCTGGATGGTTTGTCCTCGGGGTTTCGAGGCCAAATCAGTTCTGTTATACTCACACACATTATTTTAACCGTTGTAGGAACTTTAGAGTGTTTCCTATCTAAATCTACCAATTATATGCATATATGCATATTTTATTATGTTTTCTTCTTGGGCCTCTATAACTATATCTATTGTTTTTATTTTTGTTGTTGTGTGATTTGGATTGATCCCCTCTACCACACGGAACCCCACTAATCTACTGACGGAGCGCAGGAGGTGGCTAACAACAGACCTCCATCCTATGCTAGCTTGCTACCGATGCCCTGGCTAGCTGTCTAAATCACCAACCAACCTCTCCACTCACCGGACCCTTTTGATCACTCGACTAAGCATGCCTCTCCTTAATGTCAATGTCTTGTCCATTTCTGTTCTGGTTAGTGTTTATTGGCTTATTTCACTGTAGAGCCTCTAGTCCTGCTCACTATACCTTATCCAACCTATTAGTTCCACCACCCACACATGCAATGACATCTCCTGGTTTCAACGATGTTTCTAGAGACAATATCTCTCTCTTCATCACTCAATACCTAGGTTTACCTCCACTGTATTCACATCCTACCATACATTTGTCTGTACATTATACCTTGATGCTATTTTATCGCCCCCAGAAACCTCCTTTTACTCTATGTTCCAGACGTTCTAGACGACCAATTCTCATAGCTTTTAGCCGTACCCTTATTCTACTCCTCCTATGTTCCTCTGGCGATGTAGAGGTGAATCCAGGCCCTGCAGTGCCTAGCTCCACTCCTATTCCCCAGGCGCTCTCTTTTGACGACTTCTGTAACCGTAATAGCCTTGGTTTCATGCATGTTAACATTAGAAGCCTCCTCCCTAAGTTTGTTCTATTCACTGCTTTAGCACACTCTGCCAACCCGGATGTTCTAGCTGTGTCTGAATCCTGGCTTAGGAAGACCACCAAAAACTCAGACATTTTAATTCCAAACTACAACATTTTCAGACAAGATAGAACTGCCAAAGGGGGCGGTGTTGCAATCTACTGCAAAGATAGCCTGCAGAGTTCTGTCCTACTATCCAGGTCTGTACCCAAACAATTTGAACTTCTACTTTTAAAAATCCACCTCTCTAAAAACAAGTCTCTCACCGTTGCCGCCTGCTATAGACCACCCTCTGCCCCCAGCTGTGCTCTGGGAACCATATGTGAACTGATTGCACCCCATGTATCTTCAGAGTTCGTGCTGCTAGGCGACCTAAACTGGAACATGCTTAACACCCCAGCCATCCTACAATCTAAACTTGATGCCCTCAATCTCACACAAATAATCAATGAACCTACCAGGTACCTCCCCAAAACCTTAAACACGGGCACCCTCATAGATATCATCCTAACCAACTTCCCCTCTAAATACACCTCTGCTGTCTTCAACCAAGATCTCAGCGATCACTGCCTCATTGCCTGCATCCGTAATGGGTCAGCGGTCAAACGACCTCCACTCATCACTGTAAAACGCTCCCTGAAACACTTCTGCGAGCAGGCCTTTCTAATCGACCTGGCCGGGGTATCCTGGAAGGATATTGATCTCATCCCGTCAGTAGAGGATGCCTGGATATTTTTTTAAAATGCCTTCCTAACCATCTTAAATAAACATGCCCCATTTAAGAAATTTAGAACCAGGAACAGATATAGCCCTTGGTTCTCCCCAGACCTGACTGCCCTTAACCAACACAAAAACATCCTATGGCGTTCTGCATTAGCATCGAACAGCCCCCGTGATATGCAGCTGTTCAGGGAAGCTAGAAATCATTATACACAGGCAGTTAGAAAAGCCAAGGCTAGCTTTTTCAAGCAGAAATTTGCTTCCTGCAACACTAACTCAAAAAAGTTCTGGGACACTGTAAAGTCCATGGAGAATAAGAACACCTCCTCCCAGCTGCCCACTGCACTGAAGATAGGAAACACTGTCACCACTGATAAATCCACCATAATTGAGAATTTCAATAAGCATTTTTCTACGGCTGGCCATGCTTTCCACCTGGCTACTCCTACCCCGGACAACAGCACTGCACCCCCAACAGCAACTCGCCCAAGCCTTCCCCATTTCTCCTTCTCCCAAATCCATTCAGCTGATGTTCTGAAAGAGCTGCAAAATCTGGACCCCTACAATTCAGCCGGGCTAGACAATCTGGACCCTTTCTTTCTAAAATTATCTGCCGAAATTGTTGCCACCCCTATTACTAGCCTGTTCAACCTCTCTTTCGTGTCGTCTGAGATTCCCAAAGATTGGAAAGCAGCTGCGGTCATCCCCCTCTTCAAAGGGGGGGACACTCTTGACCCAAACTGCTACAGACCTATATCTATCCTACCGTGCCTTTCTAAGGTCTTCGAAAGCCAAGTCAACAAACAGATTACCGACCATTTCGAATCTCACCATACCTTCTCTGCTATGCAATCCGGTTTCAGAGCTGGTCATGGGTGCACCTCAGCCACGCTCAAGGTCCTAAACGATATCTTAACCGCCATCGATAAGAAACATTACTGTGCAGCCGTATTCATTGATCTGGCCAAGGCTTTCGACTCTGTCAATCACCATATCCTCATCGGCAGACTCGACAGCCTTGGTTTCTCAAATGATTGCCTCGCCTGGTTCACCAACTACTTCTCTGATAGAGTTCAGTGTGTCAAATCGGAGGGTCTGCTGTCCGGACCTCTGGCAGTCTCTATGGGGGTGCCACAGGGTTCAATTCTTGGACCGACTCTCTTCTCTGTATACATCAATGAGGTCGCTCTTGCTGCTGGTGAGTCCCTGATCCACCTCTACGCAGACGACACCATTCTGTATACTTCCGGCCCTTCTTTGGACACTGTGTTAACAACCCTCCAGGCAAGCTTCAATGCCATACAACTCTCCTTCCGTGGCCTCCAATTGCTCTTAAATACAAGTAAAACTAAATGCATGCTCTTCAACCGATCGCTACCTGCACCTACCCGCCTGTCCAACATCACTACTCTGGACGGCTCTGACTTAGAATACGTGGACAACTACAAATACTTAGGTGTCTGGTTAGACTGTAAACTCTCCTTCCAGACCCATATCAAACATCTCCAATCCAAAATTAAATCTAGAATTGGCTTCCTATTTCGCAACAAAGCATCCTTCACTCATGCTGCCAAACATACCCTTGTAAAACTGACCATCCTACCAATCCTCGACTTTGGCGATGTCATTTACAAAATAGCCTCCAATACCCTACTCAACAAATTGGATGCAGTCTATCACAGTGCAATCCGTTTTATCACCAAAGCCCCATATACTACCCACCATTGCGACCTGTACGCTCTCGTTGG
This sequence comes from Oncorhynchus kisutch, assembly GCF_002021735.2. Lineage (NCBI taxonomy): Eukaryota > Metazoa > Chordata > Actinopteri > Salmoniformes > Salmonidae > Oncorhynchus > Oncorhynchus kisutch. Next base: position 44,294,963 of record NC_034194.2, read on the forward strand.
CTGGCCCTCGCTTCATACTCGTCGCCAAACCCACTGGCTCCATGTCATCTACAAGACCCTGCTAGGTAAAGTCCCCCCTTATCTCAGCTCGCTGGTCACCATAGCATCTCCCACCTGTAGCACACGCTCCAGCAGGTATATCTCTCTAGTCACCCCCAAAACCAATTCTTTCTTTGGCCGCCTCTCCTTCCAGTTCTCTGCTGCCAATGACTGGAACGAACTACAAAAATCTCTGAAACTGGAAACACTTATCTCCCTCACTAGCTTTAAGCACCAACTGTCAGAGCAGCTCACAGATTACTGCACCTGTACATAGCCCACCTATAATTTAGCCCAAACAACTACCTCTTTCCCAACTGTATTTAATTTTTATTTATTTATTTATTTTGCTCCTTTGAACCCCATTATTTTTATTTCTACTTTGCACATTCTTCCATTGCAAAACTACCATTCCAGTATTTTACTTGCTATATTGTATTTACTTTGCCATCATGGCCTTTTTTGCCTTTACCTCCCTCCTCACCTCATTTGCTCACATTGTATATAGACTTGTTTATACTGCATTATTGACTGTAGGTTTGTTTTTACTCCATGTGTAACTCTGTGTCGTTTTATCTGTCGAACTGCTTTGCTTTATCTTGGCCAGGTCGCAATTGTAAATGAGAACTTGTTCTCAACTTGCCTACCTGGTTAAATAAAGGTAAAATAAATAAATAAATAAAAAATATTCTAGCTTCTGGGCCTGAGTAACAGGGAGTTTACTTTGGGCACGCTTTTCATTTCGGACGTGAAAATACTGCCCCATATCCCTAGCTAAATCACGTGTAAACACCTAGTAATTACATTGTACTTGTGCAGACAAGTAATCTGATTTGGTTATCTTCCCACTACACTCTACACGCGTACAGTAGACCCCAGCTTGACCTTTAGCTGATCTGTTTTTTTGTGAAACCAAGTTTAACACAAATGGTACAAGTTCTATCAACAACATTCAGCGGACATTTTGAAGAGTTAATTACCCATGAACGCACACTCTTCAAAATGTCCGCTGAATGTTGTTAATTAACATAATTAGAGACTGTGTAATCTCGGGACACCCAGCGCATAGGCCCACCCACTGGGGAGCCAGGCCCAGCCAATCATAATTCATTTTACCACACAAAATAGCATTATTACAGACAGAAATACCCCCTCAGTTTCATCAGCTGCCCGGGCGGCTGGTCTCAAGACGATCCCGCAGGTGAAGAAGCCTGATGTGGAGGTCCTGGGCTGGCGTGGTTACACATGGTCAGCGGTTGTGGGGCCTGTTGGACGTACTGCCAAATTCTCCAAAACGACGTTGGAGGCGGCTTATGGTAGAGAAATTAACATTAAATTCTCTGGCAACAGATCTGGTGGACATTCCTGCAGTCAACATGCCAATTGCACGCTCCCTCAAAACTTGAGACATCTGTGGCATTGGGTTGTGTGACAAAACTGCACATTTGAGAGTTGCCTTTTATTGTCTCCAGCACAAGGTGCACCTATGTAACGACCATGCTGTTTAAATCAGCTTCTTGATATACCACACCTGTCAGGTGGATGGATTATCTTGGTAAAAGGAGAAATGCTCACTAACATGTAAACAAATTTGTGCACAACATTTGCGAGAAAACAGCTTTTTGTCTAAGTGGTACATTTCTGGGATCTTTTATTTCAGCTCATGAAACACGGGACCAACACTTTGCATGTTGAGTTTATATATCTTGTTGTGTATATTTTTCCACCCTCAACATTTGCTTAGACTATAAATGATTAGTGATCTGTACATTTTAAAGTGGAATCTGTTGTTGGGGTTACCTACCCAGCCCCCCTCAGTCTCCCTACTAACCAAGGCAGCATCTCAAATGACACCCCGTTCCCTATGAAGTGGAAAGGAACTAGTGCAATTTGGGACAGACACATCCCTGTCTCCCTGTAGGTTTAACTTGGACCGATCCGTTTCTCTGCAGACCCTGTCCTCTCCCAAAGGCAGCAAAGAGCTGAGGGAGACTGTCATTAATACCCGAGCTTATATAAGATGATCACAAACGCTCTAAACTGATTCTGTCCCCAATCAGAGCTCTGTGCTTCTCCCCAACCGGGCTATATAACCACAGCGCACGTACGCACGCACGTAGGTTGTGGTTTAGTCTGCCCTCTGATGGTCGAATGTGTAATAACATCAGTAAAATTCTCAAACTGAGAAGACAAATTCTGACAAACTCATTTTCCAGATAACATTAATTTGTTTTATTGACATATACAGACAGAACAGTTGGGTAACTATGGAGACCGACAAAATGGAGTCCTTTACAGAACTCGATATGGTTCCATACCCATTCCTTCTTCTCAGTGAAGGACTGTTGATTTGTGGTTGATTTGTGGTCTTAGTCAAATATACACTTTGTAATTTATACATAATATAATATCTATATATTGATAGTATATTGAAGTATTTATAGGTTCTTCATGTTAATTCCTTCAAAAAAATAAATGTAGACTGCCTCCTGTGTAGGATATGGGGAGTGTTCATGGGATGTAGACTGCCTCCTGTGTAGGATATGGAGTGTTCATGGGATGTAGACTACCTCCTGTGTAGGATATGGAGTGTTCATGGGATGTAGACAGGTGAATGTGATGTAATGGTTGGGCCCAAATATGGTCGACGTGATGACGTCACATGACGATGACAAGACAGCATGACGTCACATGACGATGACAAGACAGCATGACGTCAACATGTTGCCCTGGACAAGACAGCATGACGTCAACATGTTGCCCTGGACAAGACAGAATGACGTCAACATGTTGCCCTGGACAAGACAGCATGACGTCAACATATTGCCCTGGACAAGACAGCATGACGTCAACACATTGCGGTAGACTGTTTACCACGGCAGACTGTTTACCACGGCAGACTGTTTACCACGGCAGACTGTTCGCCACGGCAGACTGTTCGCCACGGCAGACTGTTCGCCACGGCAGACTGTTCGCCACGGCAGACTGTTCGCCACGGCAGACTGTTCGCCACGGTAGACTGTTCGCCACGGTAGACCGTTCGCCACGGTAGACCGTTCGCCACGGTAGACCGTTCGCCACGGTAGACCGTTCGCCACGGGTGACCGTTCGCCACGGTAGACCGTTCGCCACGGTAGACCGTTCGCCACGGGTGACCGTTCGCCACGGGTGACCGTTCGCCACGGGTGACCGTTCGCCACGGTAGACCGTTCGCCACGGTAGACCGTTCGCCACGGTAGACCGATCGCCACGGTAGACCGATCGCCACGGTAGACCGTTCGCCACGGTAGACTGTTCGCCACGGTAGACTGTTCACCACGGCAGACTGTTTACTTGGCAGACAGTTTACGGAGTGCTTGAGATGGACTACATTGCAGTCAGACTGCGCAGAATCACTGCTCTACAAATCACCGTGCATCACAGATGACGGTGTATTTGAACAATTATGTGATGAAGATCATCGATTCTGTGCCTTTCCCTGCTCAAACGGATCTCTTCAAACCAGCTGTGTGTCTGACACGTTGGGAATGAATATCTGTTCTGTTTCTACCTAATAGAACGGGTTTACTGTGGTGACCGACAACAGTCACCGAGCCGCCTCGCTCTCTGATCAGGCAAACACACGCCATAAGTAGCAGCAGCATTAACTTATTTAAATAAACCCTTGATCATAAATAGGATCATGGCCTGCAGGAAGATGTTTAGGGGGTAGGAGTGCTGACATTTTCTCTCCGAGGCTACAGGCTATTTAGATTCGCTCACACAGAGCGAAACTAAATACTTTTATTTTTTATTTTACTATTTTCTACATTGTAGACATCAAAACAATGAAATACCACGTATGGAATCATGTAGTAACCACCACAATGAAATACCACGTATGAAATCATGTAGTAACCACCACAATGAAATACCACGTATGAAATCATGTAGTAACCACCACAATGAAATACCACGTATGGAATCATGTAGTAACCACCACAATGAAATACCACGTATGGAATCATGTAGTAACCACCACAATGAAATACCACGTATGGAATCATGTAGTAACCACCACAATGAAATACCACGTATGGAATCATGTAGTAACCACCACAATGAAATAACACGTATGGAATCATGTAGTAACCAACACAATGAAATACCACGTATGGAATCATGTAGTAACCACCACAATGAAATACCACGTATGAAATCATGTAGTAACCACCACAATGAAATACCACGTATGGAATCATGTAGTAACCACCACAATGAAATACCACGTATGGAATCATGTAGTAACCACCACAATGAAATACCACGTATGAAATCATGTAGTAACCACCACAATGAAATACCACGTATGAAATCATGTAGTAACCAACACAATGAAATACCACGTATGGAATCATGTAGTAACCAACACAATGAAATACCACGTATGGAATCATGTAGTAACCAACACAATGAAATACCACGTATGGAATCATGTAGTAACCACCACAATGAAATACCACGTATGGAATCATGTAGTAACCACCACAATGAAATACCACGTATGGAATCATGTAGTAACCACCACAATGAAATACCACGTATGGAATCATGTAGTAACCACCACAATGAAATACCACGTATGGAATCATGTAGTAACCACCACAATGAAATACCACGTATGGAATCATGTAGTAACCACCACAATGAAATACCACGTATGGAATCATGTAGTAACCACCACAATGAAATACCACGTATGGAATCATGTAGTAACCAACACAATGAAATACCACGTATGGAATCATGTAGTAACCAACACAATGAAATACCACGTATGGAATCATGTAGTAACCACCACAATGAAATACCACGTATGGAATCATGTAGTAACCAAAACAATGAAATACCACGTATGGAATCATGTAGTAACCACCACAATGAAATACCACGTATGGAATCATGTAGTAACCACCACAATGAAATACCACGTATGGAATCATGTAGTAACCAACACAATGAAATACCACGTATGGAATCATGTAGTAACCACCACAATGAAATACCACGTATGGAATCATGTAGTAACCACCACAATGAAATACCACGTATGGAATCATGTAGTAACCAACACAATGAAATACCACATATGGAATCATGTAGTAACCAACACAATGAAATACCACGTATGGAATCATGTAGTAACCAACACAATGAAATACCACGTATGGAATCATGTAGTAACCAACACAATGAAATACCACATATGGAATCATGTAGTAACCACCACAATGAAATACCACGTATGGAATCATGTAGTAACCAACACAATGAAATACCACGTATGGAATCATGTAGTAACCAACACAATGAAATACCACATATGGAATCATGTAGTAACCACCACAATGAAATACCACGTATGGAATCATGTAGTAACCAACACAATGAAATACCACGTATGGAATCATGTAGTAACCACCACAATGAAATACCACGTATGGAATCATGTAGTAACCAACACAATGAAATACCACGTATGGAATCATGTAGTAACCACCACAATGAAATACCACGTATGGAATCATGTAGTAACCACCACAATGAAATACCACGTATGGAATCATGTAGTAACCACCACAATGAAATACCACGTATGGAATCATGTAGTAACCAACACAATGAAATACCACGTATGGAATCATGTAGTAACCAACACAATGAAATACCACGTATGGAATCATGTAGTAACCAACACAATGAAATACCACGTATGGAATCATGTAGTAACCAACACAATGAAATAACACATATGGAATCATGTTGTAACCAACACAATGAAATAACACATATGGAATCATGTAGTAACCAACACAATGAAATACCACGTATGGAATCATGTAGTAACCAACACAATGAAATACCATGTATGGAATCATGTAGTAACCAACACAATGAAATAACACATATGGAATCATGTTGTAACCAACACAATGAAATAACACATATGGAATCATGTAGTAACCACCACAATGAAATAACACGTATGGAATCATGTAGTAACCACCACAATGAAATACCACGTATGGAATCATGTAGTAACCACCACAATGAAATACCACGTATGGAATCATGTAGTAAACAACACAATGAAATACCACGTATGGAATCATGTAGTAACCAACACAATGAAATACCACGTATGGAATCATGTAGTAACCACCACAATGAAATACCACGTATGGAATCATGTAGTAACCAACACAATGAAATACCACGTATGGAATCATGTAGTAACCACCACAATGAAATACCACGTATGGAATCATGTAGTAACCAACACAATGAAATACCACGTATGGAATCATGTAGTAACCAACACAATGAAATACCACGTATGGAATCATGTAGTAACCAACACAATGAAATACCACGTATGGAATCATGTAGTAACCACCACAATGAAATACCACGTATGGAATCATGTAGTAACCAACACAATGAAATACCACGTATGGAATCATGTAGTAACCAACACAATGAAATACCACGTATGGAATCATGTAGTAACCACCACAATGAAATACCACGTATGAAATCATGTAGTAACCAACACAATGAAATACCACGTATGAAATCATGTAGTAACCACCACAATGAAATACCACGTATGGAATCATGTAGTAACCACCACAATGAAATACCACGTATGGAATCATGTAGTAACCACCACAATGAAATACCACGTATGGAATCATGTAGTAACCACCACAATGAAATACCACGTATGGAATCATGTAGTAACCACCACAATGAAATACCACGTATGGAATCATGTAGTAACCACCACAATGAAATACCACGTATGGAATCATGTAGTAACCACCACAATGAAATACCACGTATGGAATCATGTAGTAACCAACACAATGAAATACCACGTATGGAATCATGTAGTAACCACCACAATGAAATACCACGTATGGAATCATGTAGTAACCACCACAATGAAATACCACGTATGGAATCATGTAGTAACCACCACAATGAAATACCACGTATGGAATCATGTAGTAACCAACACAATGAAATACCACGTATGGAATCATGTAGTAACCACCACAATGAAATACCACGTATGGAATCATGTAGTAACCACCACAATGAAATACCACGTATGGAATCATGTAGTAACCACCACAATGAAATACCACGTATGGAATCATGTAGTAACCAACACAATGAAATACCACGTATGGAATCATGTAGTAACCACCACAATGAAATACCACGTATGGAATCATGTAGTAACCACCACAATGAAATACCACGTATGGAATCATGTAGTAACCAACACAATGAAATACCACGTATGGAATCATGTAGTAACCAACACAATGAAATACCACGTATGGAATCATGTAGTAACCAACACAATGAAATACCACGTATGGAATCATGTAGTAACCACCACAATGAAATACCACGTATGGAATCATGTAGTAACCAACACAATGAAATACCACGTATGGAATCATGTAGTAACCACCACAATGAAATACCACGTATGGAATCATGTAGTAACCACCACAATGAAATACCACGTATGGAATCATGTAGTAACCACCACAATGAAATACCACGTATGGAATCATGTAGTAACCAACACAATGAAATACCACGTATGGAATCATGTAGTAACCACCACAATGAAATACCACGTATGAAATCATGTAGTAACCAACACAATGAAATACCACGTATGAAATCATGTAGTAACCACCACAATGAAATACCACGTATGGAATCATGTAGTAACCACCACAATGAAATACCACGTATGGAATCATGTAGTAACCACCACAATGAAATACCACGTATGGAATCATGTAGTAACCACCACAATGAAATACCACGTATGGAATCATGTAGTAACCACCACAATGAAATACCACGTATGAAATCATGTAGTAACCAACACAATGAAATACCACGTATGGAATCATGTAGTAAACACCACAATGAAATACCACGTATGAAATCATGTAGTAACCAACACAATGAAATACCACGTATGGAATCATGTAGTAACCAACACAATGAAATACCACGTATGGAATCATGTAGTAACCACCACAATGAAATACCACGTATGGAATCATGTAGTAACCAACACAATGAAATACCACGTATGGAATCATGTAGTAACCACCACAATGAAATACCACGTATGGAATCATGTAGTAACCAACACAATGAAATACCATGTATGGAATCATGTAGTAAACACCACAATGAAATACCACGTATGAAATCATGTAGTAACCAACACAATGAAATACCACGTATGGAATCATGTAGTAAACACCACAATGAAATACCACGTATGAAATCATGTAGTAACCAACACAATGAAATACCACGTATGGAATCATGTAGTAACCACCACAATGAAATACCACGTATGGAATCATGTAGTAACCAACACAATGAAATACCACGTATGGAATCATGTAGTAACCACCACAATGAAATACCACGTATGAAATCATGTAGTAACCAACACAATGAAATACCACGTATGAAATCATGTAGTAACCACCACAATGAAATACCACGTATGGAATCATGTAGTAACCACCACAATGAAATACCACGTATGGAATCATGTAGTAACCACCACAATGAAATACCACGTATGGAATCATGTAGTAACCACCACAATGAAATACCACGTATGGAATCATGTAGTAACCACCACAATGAAATACCACGTATGGAATCATGTAGTAACCACCACAATGAAATACCACGTATGGAATCATGTAGTAACCACCACAATGAAATACCACGTATGGAATCATGTAGTAACCACCACAATGAAATACCACGTATGGAATCATGTAGTAACCAACACAATGAAATACCACGTATGGAATCATGTAGTAACCACCACAATGAAATACCACGTATGGAATCATGTAGTAACCACCACAATGAAATACCACGTATGGAATCATGTAGTAACCAACACAATGAAATACCACGTATGGAATCATGTAGTAACCAACACAATGAAATACCACGTATGGAATCATGTAGTAACCAACACAATGAAATACCACGTATGGAATCATGTAGTAACCACCACAATGAAATACCACGTATGGAATCATGTAGTAACCAACACAATGAAATACCACGTATGGAATCATGTAGTAACCACCACAATGAAATACCACGTATGGAATCATGTAGTAACCACCACAATGAAATACCACGTATGGAATCATGTAGTAACCACCACAATGAAATACCACGTATGGAATCATGTAGTAACCAACACAATGAAATACCACGTATGGAATCATGTAGTAACCACCACAATGAAATACCACGTATGAAATCATGTAGTAACCAACACAATGAAATACCACGTATGAAATCATGTAGTAACCACCACAATGAAATACCACGTATGGAATCATGTAGTAACCACCACAATGAAATACCACGTATGGAATCATGTAGTAACCACCACAATGAAATACCACGTATGGAATCATGTAGTAACCACCACAATGAAATACCACGTATGGAATCATGTAGTAACCACCACAATGAAATACCACGTATGAAATCATGTAGTAACCAACACAATGAAATACCACGTATGGAATCATGTAGTAAACACCACAATGAAATACCACGTATGAAATCATGTAGTAACCAACACAATGAAATACCACGTATGGAATCATGTAGTAACCACCACAATGAAATACCACGTATGGAATCATGTAGTAACCACCACAATGAAATACCACGTATGGAATCATGTAGTAACCAACACAATGAAATACCACGTATGGAATCATGTAGTAACCACCACAATGAAATACCACGTATGGAATCATGTAGTAACCAACACAATGAAATACCATGTATGGAATCATGTAGTAAACACCACAATGAAATACCACGTATGAAATCATGTAGTAACCAACACAATGAAATACCACGTATGGAATCATGTAGTAAACACCACAATGAAATACCACGTATGAAATCATGTAGTAACCAACACAATGAAATACCACGTATGGAATCATGTAGTAACCACCACAATGAAATACCACGTATGGAATCATGTAGTAACCAACACAATGAAATACCACGTATGGAATCATGTAGTAACCACCACAATGAAATACCACGTATGAAATCATGTAGTAACCAACACAATGAAATACCACGTATGAAATCATGTAGTAACCACCACAATGAAATACCACGTATGGAATCATGTAGTAACCACCACAATGAAATACCACGTATGGAATCATGTAGTAACCACCACAATGAAATACCACGTATGGAATCATGTAGTAACCACCACAATGAAATACCACGTATGGAATCATGTAGTAACCACCACAATGAAATACCACGTATGGAATCATGTAGTAACCACCACAATGAAATACCACGTATGGAATCATGTAGTAACCACCACAATGAAATACCACGTATGGAATCATGTAGTAACCAACACAATGAAATACCACGTATGGAATCATGTAGTAACCACCACAATGAAATACCACGTATGGAATCATGTAGTAACCACCACAATGAAATACCACGTATGGAATCATGTAGTAACCACCACAATGAAATACCACGTATGGAATCATGTAGTAACCAACACAATGAAATACCACGTATGGAATCATGTAGTAACCACCACAATGAAATACCACGTATGGAATCATGTAGTAACCACCACAATGAAATACCACGTATGGAATCATGTAGTAACCACCACAATGAAATACCACGTATGGAATCATGTAGTAACCAACACAATGAAATACCACGTATGGAATCATGTAGTAACCACCACAATGAAATACCACGTATGGAATCATGTAGTAACCACCACAATGAAATACCACGTATGGAATCATGTAGTAACCAACACAATGAATACCACGTATGGAATCATGTAGTAACCAACACAATGAAATACCACGTATGGAATCATGTAGTAACCAACACAATGAAATACCACGTATGGAATCATGTAGTAACCACCACAATGAAATACCACGTATGGAATCATGTAGTAACCAACACAATGAAATACCACGTATGGAATCATGTAGTAACCACCACAATGAAATACCACGTATGGAATCATGTAGTAACCACCACAATGAAATACCACGTATGGAATCATGTAGTAACCACCACAATGAAATACCACGTATGGAATCATGTAGTAACCACCACAATGAAATACCACGTATGGAATCATGTAGTAACCAACACAATGAAATACCACGTATGGAATCATGTAGTAACCACCACAATGAAATACCACGTATGGAATCATGTAGTAACCACCACAATGAAATACCACGTATGGAATCATGTAGTAACCAACACAATGAAATACCACGTATGGAATCATGTAGTAACCAACACAATGAAATACCACGTATGGAATCATGTAGTAACCACCACAATGAAATACCACGTATGGAATCATGTAGTAACCAACACAATGAAATACCACGTATGGAATCATGTAGTAACCAACACAATGAAATACCACGTATGGAATCATGTAGTAACCACCACAATGAAATACCACGTATGGAATCATGTAGTAACCAACACAATGAAATACCACGTATGGAATCATGTAGTAACCAACACAATGAAATACCACGTATGGAATCATGTAGTAACCAACACAATGAAATACCACGTATGGAATCATGTAGTAACCACCACAATGAAATACCACGTATGGAATCATGTAGTAACCAACACAATGAAATACCACGTATGGAATCATGTAGTAACCAACACAATGAAATACCACGTATGGAATCATGTAGTAACCAACACAATGAAATACCACGTATGGAATCATGTAGTAACCAACACAATGAAATACCACGTATGGAATCATGTAGTAACCAACACAATGAAATACCACGTATGGAATCATGTAGTAACCAACACAATGAAATACCACGTATGGAATCATGTAGTAACCACCACAATGAAATACCACGTATGGAATCATGTAGTAACCAACACAATGAAATACCACGTATGGAATCATGTAGTAACCAACACAATGAAATACCACGTATGGAATCATGTAGTAACCAACACAATGAAATACCACGTATGGAATCATGTAGTAACCAACACAATGAAATACCACGTATGGAATCATGTAGTAACCAACACAATGAAATACCACGTATGGAATCATGTAGTAACCAACACAATGAAATACCACGTATGGAATCATGTAGTAACCAACACAATGAAATACCACGTATGGAATCATGTAGTACCACCACAATGAAATACCACGTATGGAATCATGTAGTAACCACCACTTGCTTTGACAAGCTTTTTATACATATGTACCAATGTTATTAATTAGGGCGTGTTGCAGCATCCTCAGCACCTCCATGGATAAGATCATTAAACGATCATAAATGATTGGATCAAGTTATTTTAGAATGCATAGAAATGTCAAGGGTCAACGACAGTTCATTATCCCAATACATCTGGTAGCTGATTTGGCCAAAACAACAAACTCAACCATTCATCCCCTTCCTTAATTATTTGGTACAAAGCCCTCCAAAGGGAGTGGAAGGCGCCTATGGTATAGGAGGGGGGGTTACTCCAAGCCTCTTCTGATTGGTTGAAGGGAATGCCAACAACCATGTGCAGCTTTAAGAGAGGAGCCAATCGAATCACTCACAAGGTGTGACACGGGTGGGATCTTTGGGTTTGGAGGTCAATCAATCGCCGTAGAAACAAAAACAGAGAGGAGATGTGTTGAGCTCTACAGAAGAACATTTCATCTTTAGAGCAATTATTAGAATTGTAGCACTAAACATGGAAATACCTCAGACGAATAGTGTGTAGACTGCTTTTACTGAAAGGAAACAGTTTTGTTTTGTTTAACCTCAGCCCTCCCCACGCATCATCCAACTATGGCTAAGGCCCAAAAGGCACCCTATTCCCTATGCAGGGCACTACTTTAGACCAGGGCTCTATGACACCCTATTCCCTATGCAGGGCACTACTTTAGACCAGGGCTCAATGACACCCTATTCCCTATGCAGGGCACTACTTTAGACCAGGGCACTACTTTAGACCAGGGCTCTATGACACCCTATTCCCTATGCAGGGCACTACTTTAGACCAGGGCTCTATGACACCCTATTCCCTATTGCAGGGTACTACTTTAGACCAGGGCTCTATGGCACCCTATTCAGGGCACTACTTTAGACCAGGGCTCTATGACACCCTATTCAGTGGTTAGAGGAGGCTGATACCTCCATAACGGGCAGCAGGTATCCTAGTGGTTAGAGGAGGCTGAAACCTCCATAACGGGCAGCAGGTATCCTAGTGGTTAGAGGAGGCTGAAACCTCCATAACGGGCAGCAGGTATCCTAGTGGTTAGAGGAGGCTGATACCTCCATAACGGGCAGCAGGTATCCTAGTGGTAGGAGGAGGCAGGTATCCTAGTGATTAGAGGAGGCTGATACCTCCATAACGGGCAGCAGGTATCCTAGTGGTAGGAGGAGACAGGTATCCTAGTGGTTAGAGGAAACAGGTATCCTAGTGGTTAGAGGAGACAGGTAGCCTAGTGGTTAGAGGAGGCAGGTAGGCTAGTGGTTAGAGGAGACAGGTAGCCTAGTGGTTAGAGGAGGCAGGTAGTCTAGTGGTTAGAGGAGACAGGTAGCCTAGTGGTTAGAGGAGACAGGTAGCCTAGTGGTTAGAGGAGACAGGTAGCCTAGTGGTTAGAGGAGACAGGTAGCCTAGTGGTTAGAGGAGGCAGGTAGCCTAGTGGTTAGAGGAGGCAGGTAGCCCAGTGGTTAGAGGAGGCAGGTAGCCCTGTGGTTAGAGGAGACAGGTAGTCTAGTGGTTAGAGGAGACAGGTATCCTAGTGGTTAGAGGAGACAGGTATCCTAGTGGTTAGAGGAGGCAGGTATCCTAGTGGTTAGAGGAGACAGGTAGCCTAGTGGTTAGAGGAGGCAGGTAGCCTAGTGGTTAGAGGAGACAGGTATCCTAGTGGTTAGAGGAGGCAGGTAGAGCCTAGTGGTTAGAGGAGGCAGGTAGCCTTGTGGTTAGAGGAGGCAGGTAGCCTAGTGGTTAGAGGAGGCAGGTATACTAGTGGTTAGAGGAGGCAGGTAGCCTAGTGGTTAGAGGAGGCAGGTAGCCTAGTGGTTAGAGGAGGCAGGTAGCCTAGTGGTTAGAGGAGACAGGTAGCCTAGTGGTTAGAGGAGACAGGTAGCCTAGTGGTTAGAGGAGGCAGGTAGCCTAGTAGTTAGAGGAGGCAGGTAGCCTAGTGGTTAGAGGAGGCAGGTATCCTAGTGGTTAGAGGAGACAGGTAGCCTAGTGGTTAGAGGAGGCAGGTAGCCTAGTGGTTAGATGAGGCAGGTAGCCTAGTGGTTAGAGGAGACAGGTATCCTAGTGGTTAGAGGAGGCAGGTAGAGCCTAGTGGTTAGAGGAGGCAGGTAGCCTTGTGGTTAGAGGAGGCAGGTAGCCTAGTGGTTAGAGGAGACAGGTATCCTAGTGGTTAGAGGAGACAGGTAGAGCCTAGTGGTTAGAGGAGGCAGGTAGCCTAGTGGTTATAGGAGGCAGGTAACCTAGTGGTTAGAGGAGACAGGTATCCTAGTGTTTAGAGGAGGCAGGTAGAGCCTAGTGGTTAGAGGAGGCAGGTAGCCTAGTGGTTAGAGGAGGCAGGTAGCCTAGTGGTTAGAGGAGGCAGGTATCCTAGTGGTTAGAGGAGGCAGGTAGCCTAGTGGTTAGAGGAGGCAGGTAGCCTAGTGGTTAGAGGAGACAGGTATCCTAGTGTTTAGAGGAGGCAGGTCGAGCCTAGTGGTTAGAGGAGGCAGGTAGCCTAGTGGTTAGAGGAGGCAGGTATCCTAGTGGTTAGAGGAGACAAGTAGCCTAGTGGTTAGAGGAGGCAGGTAGCCTAGTGGTTAGAGGAGGCAGGTAGCCTAGTGGTTAGAGGAGGCAGGTAAGCCTAGTGGTTAGAGGAGGCAGGTAGCCTAGTGGTTAGAGGAGGCAGGTAGCCTAGTGGTTAGAGGAGGCAGGTAGCCTAGTGGTTAGAGGAGGCAGGTAGCCTAGTGGTTAGAGGAGGCAGGTAGCCTAGTGGTTAGAGGAGACAGGTAGCCTAGTGGTTAGAGGAGACAGGTAGCCTAGTGGTTAGAGGAGGCAGGTAGCCTAGTGGTTAGAGGAGGCAGGTAGCCTAGTGGTTAGAGGAGGCAGGTATCCTAGTGGTTAGAGGAGACAGGTAGCCTAGTGGTTAGAGGAGACAGGTAGCCTAGTGGTTAGAGGAGGCAGGTAGCCTAGTGGTTAGAGGAGACAGGTATCCTAGTGGTTAGAGGAGGCAGGTAGAGCCTAGTGGTTAGAGGAGGCAGGTAGCCTTGTGGTTAGAGGAGGCAGGTAGCCTAGTGGTTAGAGGAGACAGGTAGCCTAGTGGTTAGAGGAGGCAGGTAGCCTAGTGGTTAGAGGAGGCAGGTAGCCTAGCGGTTAGAGGAGGCAGGTAGCCTAGTGGTTAGAGGAGGCAGGTAGCCTAGTGGTTAGAGGAGGCAGGTATACTAGTGGTTAGAGGAGACAGGTAGCCTATTGGTTAGAGGAAGCAGGTAGCCTAGTGGTTAGAGGAGACAGGTAGCCTAGTGGTTAGAGGAAGCAGGTAGCCTAGTGGTTTAGAGCGTTGGACATGTAACCGGAAGGTTGCTAGATTGAATCCCCGCGCTGACAAGGTACAAATCTGTCGTTCTGCCCCTGAACAAGGCAGTTAACCCACTGTTCCTAGGCTGTCATTGAAAATAAGAATTAGTTCTCAACTGACTTGCCTGGTTAAAGAAAGGTAAAATACCAGTTTTAAATAGAGGTTAAATACTAATTAAATGAAGGAAATGGTTGAATAATAATGTAAATCTGATATAAACACACTGAAGGTTGAGGAAGATCATGACGAATGACCAGCTGTGTGTTGTATCGGGGTGTCGACCACTCCTCCAATCAGAGGCATGACGATACCGTTCTCCTGGAACGCAATGATAGGGACAAGCTGCTCTTCTTCCTCCTCTTCTTCACCAGGAGGAGGAAGTCTGGAGTCTGCAGGGAGAACTATCACCTCTTCAAACAACCTGTTCTCTCAGAGAGACGGGGGGAGGGAGAGAGAGAGAGGGAGGGGGCAGAGAGAGGGAGGGAGCAGAGAGAGGGAGGGAGGAGAGAGGGAGGGGGGAGAGAGGGAGGGAGCAGAGAGAGGGAGGGAGCAGAGAGAGGGAGGGAGGAGAGAGAGGGAGGGGGCAGAGAGAGGGAGGGAGCAGAGAGAGGGAGGGAGCAGAGAGAGGGAGGGGGCAGAGAGAGGGAGGGAGCAGAGAGAGGGAGGGAGCAGAGAGAGGGAGGGAGCAGAGAGAGGGAGGGGCAGAGAGAGGGAGGGAGGAGAGAGAGGGAGGGGAGAGAGAGAGGGGGCGGGGGCAGAGAGAGGGAGGGAGTAGAGAGAGGGAGGGAGGAGAGAGAGGGGGCGGGGGCAGAGAGAGGGAGGGAGCAGAGAGAGGGAGGAGGAGAGAGAGGGAGGGGAGAGAGAGAGAGGGAGGGGGCAGAGAGAGGGAGGGAGCAGAGAGAGGGCGGGAAGAGAGAGGGAGGGGGCAGAGAGAGGGAGGGAGCAGAGAGAGGGAGGGGGCAGAGAGAGGGAGGGAGCAGAGAGAGGGCGGGAAGAGAGAGGGAGGGAGCAGAGGAGGGAGGAGAGAGAGGGAGGGAGAAGAGAGAGAGAGAGGGAGGGGGCAGAGAGAGGGAGGGAGCAGAGAGAGGGCGGGAAGAGAGAGGGAGGGAGGAGAGAGAGGGAGGGAGCAGAGAGAGGGAGGGAGGAGAGAGAGGGAGGGGAGAGAGAGAGAGGGAGGGGGCAGAGAGAGGGAGGGAGCAGAGAGAGGGCGGGAAGAGAGAGGGAGGGAGCAGAGAGAGGGGGCGGGGGCAGAGAGAGGGAGGGAGCAGAGAGAGGGAGGGAGGAGAGAGAGGGAGGGGAGAGAGAGAGAGGGAGGGGGCAGAGAGAGGGAGGGAGCAGAGAGAGGGCGGGAAGAGAGAGGGAGGGAGCAGAGAGAGGGAGGGAAGAGAGAGAGGGCGGGAAGAGAGAGGGAGGGGGCAGAGAGAGGGAGGGAGCAGAGAGAGGGCGGGAAGAGAGAGGGAGGGGGCAGAGAGAGGGCGGGAAGAGAGAGGGAGGGGCAGAGAGAGGGAGGGAGCAGAGAGAGGGAGGGAAGAGAGAGAGGGCGGGAAGAGAGAGGGAGGGGGCAGAGAGAGGGAGGGAGCAGAGAGAGGGCGGGAAGAGAGAGGGAGGGGCAGAGAGAGGGCGGGAAGAGAGAGGGAGGGCAGAGAGAGGGAGGGGGCAGAGAGAGGGAGGGGGCAGAGAGAGGGCGGGAAGAGAGAGGGAGGGGGGAGAGAGAGGGAGGGGGCAGAGAGAGGGAGGGGGCAGAGAGAGGGAGGGGGCAGAGAGAGGGAGGGGCAGAGAGAGGGAGGGGCAGAGAGAGGGAGGGGCAGAGAGAGGGAGGGGGCAGAGAGAGGGAGGGGGCAGAGAGAGGGAGGGGGCAGAGAGAGGGAGGGGGCAGAGAGCGAATGTCCTTTCTCAACAGCATTCAGAAAATGTAATTGTTGCTTTAATGTACAGTGATTGTTTCTCTCCCTGCAGTCCTACCTCTCGTCAGCAGGGGGCAGCAGTGCTGTGCTGGGGTTAGAGCTGGGGTCAAGGTTGGGGGCTCCATGGCCGTTGCTGTCACTGTGCTCGGTCCCTGACCCTGACACTGAGGGAACAGACGCTGGAGAAAACACAGAACCAATCACAGACACACACATTGAACGACAACCAATCACAGACACACACCTTGAAAGACAAC
>NC_034194.2:44317925-44342925 GCF_002021735.2 Oncorhynchus kisutch
AATACGTCACAATGCTGCAGACATCTTGAAGAAATGACAGAAAGGGCAGGCTCATTCCAGGTGCATTCACAGCCATATAAGGAGACATTGGAAAACAGAGCTTCAAAAATTCTACCCATTTCCTGGTTGAAGTTTCATCTTGGTTTCGACTGTAGCATGAGTTCTGTGGCACTCACAGATAATATCTTTGCAGTTTTGGAAACCTTAGAGTGTTTTCTTTCCAAAGCTGCCAATTCCATGCAGTCAAGCATCTTTTCCTGACAAAATACTGCGCTTAAAACGGGCACGTTTTTTTATCCATAAATTAAAAGAGCGCCCCCTATATCCAAGATGTTAAGAGATAAGAGAGAACCCTGAGGATAGGAGTGTATTGTCAGATAAGAGATAAGAGAGAACCCTGAGGATAGGAGTGTATTGTAGGATAAGAGATAAGAGAGAACCCTGAGGATAGGAGTGTATTGTAGGATAAGAGATAAGAGAGAACCCTGAGGATAGGAGTGTATTGTAGGATAAGAGATAAGAGAGAACCCTGAGGATAGGAGTGTATTGTCAGATAAGAGATAAGAGAGAACCCTGAGGATAGGAGTGTATTGTCAGATAAGAGATAAGAGAGAACCCTGAGGATAGGAGTGTATTGTAGGATAAGAGATAAGAGAGAACCCTGAGGATAGGAGTGTATTGTAGGATAAGAGATAAGAGAGAACCCTGAGGATAGGAGTGTATTGTCAGATAAGAGATAAGAGAGAACCCTGAGGATAGGAGTTTATTGTAGGATAAGAGATAAGAGAGAACCCTGAGGATAGGAGTGTATTGTAGGATAAGAGATAAGAGAGAACCCTGAGGATAGGAGTGTATTGTAGGATAAGAGATAAGAGAGAACCCTGAGGATAGGAGTGTATTGTAGGATAAGAGATAAGAGAGAACCCTGAGGATAGGAGTGTATTGTCAGATAAGAGATAAGAGAGAACCCTGAGGATAGGAGTGTATTGTAGGATAAGAGATAAGAGAGAACCCTGAGGATAGGAGTGTATTGTAGGATAAGAGATAAGAGAGAACCCTGAGGATAGGAGTGTATTGTCAGATAAGAGATAAGAGAGAACCCTGAGGATAGGAGTGTATTGTAAGATAAGAGATAAGAGAGAACCCTGAGGATAGGAGTGTATTGTAAGATAAGAGATAAGAGAGAACCCTGAGGATAGGAGTGTATTGTAAGATACGAGATAAGAGAGAACCCTGAGGATAGGAGTGTATTGTAAGATAAGAGATAAGAGAACCCTGAGGATAGGAGTGTATTGTCAGATAAGAGATAAGAGAGAACCCTGAGGATAGGAGTGTATTGTCAGATAAGAGATAAGAGAGAACCCTGAGGATAGGAGTGTATTGTCAGATAAGAGATAAGAGAGAACCCTGAGGATAGGAGTGTATTGTAAGATAAGAGATAAGAGAGAACCCTGAGGATAGGAGTGTATTGTAAGATAAGAGATAAGAGAGAACCCCGAGGATAGGAGTGTATTGTAAGATAAGAGATAAGAGAGAACCCTGAGGATAGGAGTGTATTGTAAGATAAGAGATAAGAGAGAACCCAGAGGATAGGAGTGTATTGTCAGATAAGAGATAAGAGAGAACCCTGAGGATAGGAGTGTATTGTAAGATAAGAGATAAGAGAGAACCCTGAGGATAGGAGTGTGTTACCTTTTTCCTCTCCATTCGTTCAGCCTCCTCTTTCTCAAGTGTTTCTCTCTCTCCGTCCTCACTCGCTCTGCCTCCTCCTTCTTACGACACTCCTCCTCTCTCTGAGAACACACAGAGAGAGAGAGGGAGAGGGTGGGGGAGAGAGAGGGAGAGAGAGGGGGAGAGAGAGAGAGAGGTAGAGGGTGGGGAGAGAGAGGTAGAGGGTGGGGGAGAGAGAGAGGGTAGAGGGTGGGGGAGAGAGAGAGGTAGAGGGTGGGGGAGAGAGAGAGAGAGGGTGGGGAGAGAGAGAGGTAGAGGGTGGGGGAGAGAGAGAGAGAGGGTGGGGGAGAGAGAGAGGTAGAGGGTGGGGGGAGAGAGGGGAGAGGGGTAGAGGGTGGGGGAGAGAGGTAGAGGGTGGGGGAGAGAGAGAGGTAGAGGGTGGGGGAGGGAGAGAGAGGTAGAGGGTGGGGGAGGGAGAGAGAGGTAGAGGGTGGGGGAGGGAGAGAGAGGTAGAGGGTGGGGGAGAGAGAGGTAGAGGGTGGGGGAGAGAGGGAGAGGTAAGGGTGGGGAGAGAGAGGGAGAGAGGTAGAGGGTGGGGGAGAGAAGAGGAGGGAGAGAGGTAGAGGGTGGGGGAGAGAGAGGGAGAGAGGTAGAGGGTGGTGGAGAGAGAGGGAGAGAGAGGTAGAGGGTGGGGGAGAGAGAGGGAGGTAGAGGGTGGGGGAGAGAGAGGGAGGTAGAGGGTGGGGGAGAGAGAGAGAGAGAGGTAGAGGGTGGGGGGAGAGAGAGGGAGAGAGTGGTAGAGGGTGGGGGAGAGAGAGGGAGAGAGGTAGAGGGTGGGGAGAGAGAGGGAGAGAGAGGTAGAGGGTGGGGGAGAGAGAGGGAGAGAGAGGTAGAGGGTGGGGGGAGAGAGAGGGAAAGAGAGGAGAGGGTGGGGAGAGAGAGGGAAAGAGAGGTAGAGGGTGGGGGAGGAGAGAGGGAGAGAAGAGGTAGAGGGTGGGGGACAGAGAGGGAGAGAGAGGTAGAGGGTGAGGGAGAGAGAGAGTCGAGGGTGGGGGAGCGAGAGGGAGGTAGAGGGGTGGGGGAGAAGAGAGGGAGAGAGAGGTTAGATGGGGGGGGGGAGAGAGAGGGAGGAGAGAGGTAGAGGGTGAGGGAGAGACGAGGTCGAGTGTGGGGGAGAGAGAGGGAGAGAGAGGTAGAGGGTGGGGGAGAGAGAGGGAGAGAGAGGTAGAGGGTGGCGGGAGAGAGGGAGGAGAGGTAGAAGGGTGGGGGAGAGAGAGGGAGAGAGAGGTAGAGGGTGGGGAGAGAGAGAGGAGAGAGAGGTAGAGGGTGGGGGGAGAGAGAGGGAGAGAGAGGTAGAGGGTGGGGGACAGAGAGAGAAAAGGGAGGCCACGAAATGTACATTAATTCTCATTCTATAAAAACTATTCCCCACCCTTCATCGACTCGTGTGTTCCCATTTATCTGACCTGTTTCTGCTGTCTCTCTTCCTCCTCTCGTCTCTCGTCTTCCTCCCTCCTTCTCTTCTCCTCCACCTCCCTCTGTTCCTCCTCTCTCTCCCTCTGTTCCTCCTCTCTCTCCCTCTGTTCCTCCTCTCTCTCCCTCTGTTCCTCCTCCACCTCCCTCTGTTCCTCCTCTCTCTCCCTCTGCTCCCGGGCTTGTCTGCGTTTCTCTGCCAGGATTCGAACTGCCTCCTCTGCGTCTGTGGTGACAGCTGTAGGCCTTTGGGCTGTGGGACTGCCCACACACTCTATAAACACACACACACACACACACACACACACCCCTGTCACGTGGCTATACGATTGCTGTGATGTGGACTATTCAACAAAACAGTTTGAAACAAGCAGATTAACTGTCCTCAGGCTGTAGCAGCAATAACACAACACAGTGCTGCTGCTGTGTGGCTAGTTCTGGCTACTGCTGTGTGGCTAGTTCTGTCTGTCTGTTGCTGTGTGGCTAGTTCTGTCTGTCTGCTGCTGTGTGGGCTAGTTCTGTCTGCTGTGTGGCTAGTTCTGTCTGTCTGTTGCTGTGTGGCTAGTTCTGTCTGTCTGTTGCTGTGTGGCTAGTTCTGTCTGTCTGCTGCTGTGTGGCTAGTTCTGTCTGCTGTGTGGCTAGTTCTGTCTGTCTGTTGCTGTGTGGCTAGTTCTGTCTGCTGTGTGGCTAGTTCTGTCTGTCTGTTGCTGTGTGGCTAGTTCTGTCTGTCTGCTGCTGTGTGGCTAGTTCTGTCTGTCTGCTGTGTGGCTAGTTCTGTCTGTCTGCTGTGTGGCTAGTTCTGTCTGTCTGCTGCTGTGTGGCTAGTTCTGTCTGTCTACTGCTGTGTGGCTAGTTCTGTCTGTCTGGCTAGTTCTGTCTGTCTGGCTACTGCTGTGTGGCTAGTTCTGTCTGTCTGGCTACTGCTGTGTGGCTATTCTGTCTGGGCTACTGCTGTGTGGCTAGTTCTGTCTGGGCTACTGCTGTGTGGCTAGTTCTGTCTGGCTACTGCTGTGTGGCTAGTTCTGTCTACTGCTGTGTGGCTAGTTCTGTCTGTCTACTGCTGTGTGGCTAGTTCTGTCTGTCTACTGCTGTGTGGCTAGTTCTGTCTGTCTGGCTACTGCTGTGTGGCTAGTTCTGTCTGTCCTGGCTACTGCTGTGTGGCTAGTTCTGTCTGTCTGGCTACTGCTGTGTGGCTAGTTCTGTCTGGTCTGGCTAGTTCTGTCTGTTCTGGCTACTGCTGGTGTGGGCTAGTTCTGTCTGCTGCTGTGTGGGCTAGTTCTGGTCTGCTGCTGTGTGGCTAGTTCTGTCTGTCTGGCTACTGCTGTGTGGCTAGTTCTGTCTGTCTGGCTACTGCGGTGTTGGCTAGGTTTCTGTCTGTCTGGCTACTGCTGTGTGGCTAGTTCTGTCTGTCTGGCTACTGCTGTGTGGCTAGTTCTGTCTGTCTGGCTAGTTCTGTCTGTCTGGCTACTTGCTGTGTGGCTAGTTCTGTCTGTCTGGCTTACTGCTGTGTGGCTAGTTCTGTCTGTCTGGCTACTGCTGTGTGGCTAGTTCTGTCTGGCTACTGCTGTGGTGGCTAGTTCTGTCTGGCTACTGCTGTGTGGCTAGTTCTGTCTGTCTGCTGCTGTGTCTGTGTTGTACTACTGTGCCTGTGCTTGGGCTGGCTCTGATTGGCCGAGGGTCTGAGGGTGGGGCTGGGAGGGGGTCAGACCCCCGTGGTCTCCCTCAGGTCCTCCTGCTGCCTGCGGTCCAATCAGACACAAGGACAGGCCCTCTTGGCACCGTCCTACTGGGCCTGAGGTTCCCCACATCCCCCCACTGGAAGACCACAGCTGCTTGGGGGTGGAGGGGCGAGGGGACGGCTTCTCTCTCTGGGGTGGTCTGGGGGAGGGGGGGTGAAAGAGGAGAGAGAGATGAAATGGCACCCTATTCCCTACATAGTGCACTACTTTATCCAGAGCGTTAGGTTATGACCCACTAACTGTAACAGAGAGATGAGGTCGTCTAGTGGCGTATTAGAGAGATATTTGAATTATAGGTTCTCTATGAGCTGCTATTTCTACCAACCTGCCAGGCGAGGGCGCTGTCACTCTACTCTGCTGTTTCCGTGGCGACCGGGACATTTTGTCAGTGGGTGTGGTCAGAGGGGGCGTGGTCAGAGGGGGCGTGGTCAGAGGCATGGAGAGGTTGCTCCAAGACTTTCTGACTGAGTCCCTATTTTTATCCTTACACACACAAATACAGAGAGACACACACACACGAATGAGGGGTGATAAAAGGCCATAAATTAACCAAAGGAACAACTTCCTTTGGTTGTCAGTTTGTCAAATTTCTGCCCTGCTAGAGCTTTTATAGTGCTGTTATTGTGAAGTGGAAACGTCTAGGAGCAACAACGGCTCAGCCATGAAGTGGTAGGCCAAACAAGCTCACAGAACGGGACCGCCGAGTGCCCGTAGCGTGTAAAAATCGTCTGTCCTTGGTTGCAACTTGCAACACTCACTACCGTGTTCCAAACTGCCTCTGGAAGCAACATCAGCACAATAACTGTTCATCAGGAGCTTCATGAAATGGGTTTCCATGGCAGAGCAGCCGCACACAAGCCTAAGATCACCATATGCAATGCCAAGCATCGGCTGGAGTGGTGTAAAGCTCACCGCCATTGGACTCTGGAGCAGTGGAACCTCGTTCTCTTGAGTGATGAATCACGCTTCACCATCTGGCGGTTCAAAAGACAAATCTGTGTTTGGTGGATGCCAGGAGAATGCTACCTGCCCCAATGCATAGGTCCAACTGTAAAGTTTGGTGGAGGAGGAATAATGGTCTGGGGCCCCTTAGTTCCAGTGAAGGGACATATTAACACTACAGTATACAATGACATTCTGTGTTTCTAATTTCGTGGCAACAGTTTGGGGAAGACTCTTTCCTGTTTCAGCATGACAATGCCGCTTCTGTTTGGACTGTGCACAAAGTGAGGTCCAAACAGAAGTGGTTTGTTGAGATCGGTGTGGAAGAACTTGACCTGCACAGATCCCAGACCTCGACCCCATCGAACACTTTTGGGATGAATTGGTTCACCGACTGTGAGCCTAGCCTAATCGCCCAACATCAGTGTTCGACCTCACTAATGCTCTTGTGGCTGAATGGAAGCAAGTCCCCACAGCAATGTTCCATCATCTAGTGGAAAGCCTTCCCAGAAGAGTGGAGGCTGTTATAGCAGCAATGTTCCTACATCTAGTGGAAAGCCTTCCCAGAAGAGTGGAGGCTGTTATAGCAGCAATGTTCCTACATCTAGTGGAAAGCCTTCCCAGAAGAGTGGCGGCTGTTATAGCAGCAATGTTCCAACATCTAGTGGAAAGCCTTCCCAGAAGAGTGGAGGCTGTTATAGCAGCAATGTTCCTACATCTAGTGGAAAGCCTTCCCAGAAGAGTGGCGGCTGTTATAGCAGCAATGTTCCAACATCTAGTGGAAAGCCTTGCCAGAAGAGTGGAGGCTGTTATAGCAGCAATGTTCCAACATCTAGTGGAAAGCCTTCCCAGAAGAGTGGAGGCTGTTATAGCAGCAATGTTCCAACATCTAGTGGAAAGCCTTCCCAGAAGAGTGGAGGCTGTTATAGCAGCAGTGTTCCAACATCTAGTGGAAAGCCTTCCCAGAAGAGTGGAGGCTGTTATAGCAGCAATGTTCCAACATCTAGTGGAAAGCCTTCCCAGAAGAGTGGAGGCTGTTATAGCAGCAATGTTTCCAACATCTAGTGGAAAGCCTTCCCAGAAGAGTGGAGGCTGTTATAGCAGCAATGTTCCAACATCTAGTGGAAAGCCTTCCCAGAAGAGTGGAGGCTGTTATAGCAGCAATGTTCCAACATCTAGTGGAAAGCCTTCCCAGAAGAGTGGAGGCTGTTATAGCAGCAATGTTCCAACATCTAGTGGAAAGCCTTCCCAGAAGAGTGGAGGCTGTTATAGCAGCAATGTTCCTACATCTAGTGGAAAGCCTTCCCAGAAGAGTGGAGGCTGTTATAGCAGCAATGTTCCAACATCTAGTGGAAAGCCTTCCCAGAAGAGTGGAGGCTGTTATAGCAGCAATGTTCCAACATCTAGTGGAAAGCCTTCCCAGAAGAGTGGAGGCTGTTACAGCAGCAATGTTCCTACATCTAGTGGAAAGCCTTCCCAGAAGAGTGGAGGCTGTTATAGCAGCAATGTTCCAACATCTAGTGGAAAGCCTTCCCAGAAGAGTGGAGGCTGTTATAGCAGCAATGTTCCAACATCTAGTGGAAAGCCTTCCCAGAAGAGTGGAGGCTGTTATAGCAGCAATGTTCCAACATCTAGTGGAAAGCCTTCCCAGAAGAGTGGAGGCTGTTATAGCAGCAATGTTCCAACATCTAGTGGAAAGCCTTCCCAGAAGAGTGGAGGCTGTTATAGCAGCAATGTTCCAACATCTAGTGGAAAGCCTTCCCAGAAGAGTGGAGGCTGTTATAGCAGCAATGTTCCAACATCTAGTGGAAAGCCTTCCCAGAAGAGTGGAGGCTGTTATAGCAGCAATGTTCCAACATCTAGTGGAAAGCCTTCCCAGAAGAGTGGAGGCTGTTATAGCAGCAATGTTCAAACATCACCTCCCAGCTCAAAGTGGATTACCTGCCCCTGATTAATTCCGTTGCCAACTAATTAAATCAAATTGTAATGCTCACATACAGGTGTTTAGCAGATATTATTGTGGCTAAATGCTCCAACAGTGCAGTAATTATCTAACAATTTCACAACAATACACACAAATCTAAAGTAAAGGAATGTAATTAAGAATTGCAACCTTAAAGTGAAACTTACAAGACATTTCTCAATGATGTTAAATAAAGGGAATAATAATATAAACATTAAAGTGTAAAGTCTTGATTTCATAAAGAAAAAAGAAAACATGCCATTTTCACAAAAAAAAATCTTAAATTGTGAACAAATTTGTTTCCATCCCTGTTAGTGAGCATTTCTCCTTCACCAAGATAATCCATCCACCTGACAGGTGTGGCATATCAAGAAGCTGTTTAAACAGCATGATCATTACACAGGTGCACCTTGTGCTGGGGACAATAAAAGGCTACACTAAAATGTACCGTTTTGTCACACAACACAACGCCACGGACGTCTCAAGTTTCGTGCAATTGGCATGCTGCAGGAATGTCCACTAAAGCTGTTGCCAGAGGATTGGATGTTCATTTATCTATCATAAGCCGCCTCCAACATTGTTTTAGAGAATTTGGCAGTATGTCTAACCGGCCTCACAACTACAGACGACGTGTATGGTGTGGTGTGGGCGAGCGGTTTGCTGATGTCAACGTTGTGAACAAAGTGCCCCATGGTGGCGGTGGGGTTATGGTATGGGGCAGGCATAAGTTACGGACAATGAACACAATTGTATTTTATAGACGAGATCCTGTGGCCCATTGTCGTGCCATTCATCCGCCGCCATGTTTCAGCATCATAATAAAATAAAAGTATATCTTTTATTTATTTATTTAACCTTTATTTAATTAGGGAAGTCAGTTAAGAACAAATTCCTATTTACAATGACGGGCTACACCAGGCAAACCCGGACGACGATGGGCCAATTGTGCACCGCCCTACGGGACTCCCAATCTCGGCCGGTTGTGATACAGCCTGGATTCGAACCTCTAGCACTGAGATGCAGTGGGAGCAGGAAATAGTGTCACTTTATTTATTTATTTTTAACTTTTTTACCAGCTCATGTCCATCCTGGTCCGAATCTTGAACACGAAGAAGAACCGAATCCTGAACACGAAGAAGAACCGAATCCTGAACACGAAGAAGAACCGAATCCTGAACACCAACACGAGGAGCTAGAGGTGAGAAGCTCACCTCAGACAATCACTGGGACAGCTGATTAGCCTGTCCTAAGTATGGTATCTAGGAAAGTGAATTCAAGTAGGACCTTCCTGTTACTCTCTTCAGACCATCGCTGCTCTCATCACCCCACTGGGGATCATCGACACGGCTGATTGGCTGTCTTCAGAGGACCAATGGAAGGGAACACAATCTTTTAGTTCTGCTCCAGATGACAGAACAAGGCATTGAAGCCTCGGACAACTAAGAAGAAGGACATTGTGACCTCTTGTGGACAATCAGAGCCTTACACTCAAGTCCAAGAGAAGGCCCAACCAAACCCCTTTCCGAGAAGGCTTGGTTCCGACAGAGACGAACGAAGGCATTTCACACGTAAATACATTCATGTTTTTTACTCCAAACGGGCGGCGGTTCGTGTACAAAGTATATGATTAATGGAAGAATATTTATAGAATGTATCCACGATAAGTGTCCCTTATTCTCTCTCTCTTTTTTCCATGTTTATTCTGTGTCATTATTTAGTTAGCTAGTAAATAAATGATTAAACCAATTTCTGTAGTAGTGTGTTACTGGTGCAAGTTGATGATGTCGTCATGTGTTACCGGTGCATGTTGATGATGTCGTCATGTGTTACAGGTGCATGTTGATGATGTCGTCATGTGTTACCGGTGCAAGTTGATGATGTCATCATGTGTTACCGGTGCATGTTGATGATGTCGTCATGTGTTACCGGTGCATGTTGATGATGTCGTCATGTGTTACCGGTGCATTTTGATGATGTCATCATGTGTTACCGGTGCATGTTGATGATGTTGTCATGTGTTACCGGTGCATGTTGATGATGTCATGTGTTAAATCAACAACATGCATATTGATAATGTCATGTGTTACCAGTTCATGTTGATGATGTCATGTGTTAAATCAACAACATGCATATTGATAATGTCATGTGTTACCGGTGCATGTTGATGATGTCATCATGTGTTACCGTTGCAAGTTGATGATGTCATGTGTTAAATCAACAACAGTCTTACCGGTGCTTTTCCGGTGGTCCTCCTGCGGTTGGTCATGTCCCTGGGGAGGAGTGGCTCTTGGCTGCGGCAGACGGTCAGAGGCTGGGACTGGATGGACTTGAAGGACATAGACCCCATAGGGTGGCAGGACACCGAGCGAGGACATGCAGGCATGGCTCCTGTCACACGGTCACCACCAATCAGGGGTTAGACATGGACAGGATGGGTGAAAGGAAGGAGAAAAGGAGGCGAGGAACAGAGAGCCAAGAGAGGGAAAAGAGGAGTATTTGTTAGTGCTACCACATGCAGACACCGTTGGTGAGGACATTAACCATCAGGAGTCTGACAGGTTAGAGATATAATCAATCAGAGCTATTGATCACACATTAGGTGACATCATTTATAGAGAGAGAGGAAGAGAGAGAGAATGAGAGAGAGAGAGAGAGAGAGAGAGAGAGAGAGAGAGGGGGAGTTAGAGAGGGGAAGTTAGAGAGAGAATAAGAGAGAGAGAGGGGAAGTTAGAGAGAGAATAAGAGAGAGAGAGAGGAAGAGAGAGAGAGAATAGAGAGAGAGAGGAAGTTAGAGAGAGAATAAGAGAGAGAGAGGAAGTTAGAGAGAGAATAAGAGAGAGAGAGGAAGAGAGAGAGAGAGGAAGAGAGAGAGAGAGAGGAAGAGAGAGAGAGAGAGAGAGAGAGAGAGAGAGAGAGAGAGAGAGAGAGAGAGAGAGGGGAAGTTAGAGAGAGAATAAGAGAGAGAGAGGGGAAGTTAGAGAGAGAATAAGAGAGATATATGGGTGCCGCCCCTATCAGATCACAGAAAAATCACAGTATACTTGAACAGAGCAATGCTCCCAACCACTGTTGGGTCGTCAGCAAACTTAATGAAGGTGTTGGAGTCGTGTTAGGCCACCTAGTCATGGGTAAACAGTGAATACAGGAGGGGACTAAGTACACAACCCTAACCTGTGTTAAGGATCAGTGTGGCAGACGTGTTGTTACCAGACGTGTAGGGGGCGGGCCGTCAGGAAGTCCAGGATCCAGTTGCAGAGGGAGGTGTTTAGTCCCAGGATCCTTAGCTTGGTGATGCGCTTCATGGGCACTATGGTGTTGAATGCTGAGCTGTAGTCAATGAACAGCATTCTCACATAGGTGTTCCTTTTGTCCAGGTGGGAAAAGGCAGTGTGGAGTGCGATCGAGATTATCTGGATCTGTTGGGGCAGGATGTGAATTGGAGTGGGTTGGAGTGGGTCTAGGGTATCTGGGAGGATGTGAATTGGAGTGGGTTTAGGGTATCTGGCAGGATGTGAATTGGAGTGGGTCTAGGGTATCTGGCAGGATGTGAATTGGAGTGGGTCTAGGGTATCTGGCAGGATGTGAATTGGAGTGGGTCTAGGGTATCTGGCAGGATGTGAATTGGAGTGGGTCTAGGGTATCTGGCAGGATGTGAATTGGAGTGGGTCTAGGGTATCTGGGAGGATGCTGTTGACGTGAGCCTTAACCAGCCTTTCAAAGCACTTCATGGCTACAATGGTGGTCTGCTTGAGCTTGAAACATGTAGGTAATTCAGACTCGGTCAGGTTGAAAATGTCAGTGAAGACACGTGACAGTTGGTTCGCGCATGCTTTGAGTACACGTCCTGGTAATCCGTCTGGCCCCGCCGCTTTGTGAATGTTGACCTATTTAAAGGTTTTGTTCACATCGGCTACCGAGAGCGTTATCACACAGTCATCCAGAACAGCTGGTGCTCTAATGCATTGCGTCAGTGTTGCTTGCCTCAAAGCGAGCATAAAAAGGCATTTCGCTCGTCTGGTAGGCTTGCTTCACTGGGCAGCTCGCGGCTGGGATTCCCTTTGTAGTCCGTAATAGTTTTCAAGCCCCCTAAAACGGATTTAAGTTTGCCTGTATTAAAGTCCCTTGCCACTAGCGCAGCTTTTGGATGAGCATTTTCTTGTTTGCTTATGGCCATATAGAGTTGTCTGAGTGCGGTCTTAGCACCAGCATGAGTCTGTGGTGGCAAACAGATGGCTACGAATAATATAGATGAGAACTCTCTTGGTAGATAGTGCGGTCTACAGCTTATCATAAGGTACTCTACCTCAGGTGAGCAATACCTCAATACTTCTTTAATATTAGACATCGCACACCAGCTGTTATTGACAAATAGACACACACCCCCACCCCTAGTCTTACCAGAATTAGCTTCTTCTCTGTTCTACCGGTGCATGGAAAATCCCTCCAGATCTTATATCCTCCAATACTTATTTTCCACCATAATTTGCAAATAAATTCATAAAAAATCCTACAATGTGATTTTCTGTATTTTTTCCCCCTCATTTTGTCTGTCATAGTTGAAGTGTACCTATGATGAAAATGACAGGCCTCTCTCATCTTTTTACGTGTGAGAACTTGCACAATTGGTGGCTGACTAAATACTTTTTTTGCCCCACTGTATATTCCCTCAGCGACAACAATGTAAACGTTGAATTGGCTTTTTTACCAAATTACCGTACAACAGACCACGTATTCACTCTGCGCACCCTAATTGACAAACAAACAAACCAATGCTTTTTTTTATTTAAAAAAAGCTTTTGACTCTATTTGAAATGAGGGTCTGCTATACAAATGGATGGAAAGTGGTATTGGGGGAGAAACATAGAACCTTTTAAAAATCCACAAAACAACAAGACAGGGATGCAGCTTAAGCCCCACCCTCTTCAACATATATATTAACGAATTTGCGGGCACTAGAACAGTCTGCAGAACAGAACAGTCTGCAACACCCGGACTCACCCTACTAGAATCTAAAGTCAAATGTCTACTAATGATCTGGTGCTTCTGTCCTCAACCAAGGAGGGCCTACAGCAGCACATAGATCTTCTGCACAGATTCTGTCAGACCTGTGCCCTGACATTAAATCTCACTAAGACAAAAATAATGGTGTTCCAAAAAATATCCAGTTGCCAGGACCACAAATACAAATTCTATCGAGACACCATTGCCCTAAAGCACATAGAAAACTATACAGTCGTGGCCAAAAGTTTTGAGGAATGACACAAATATTAATTTTCACAGTCTGCTGACTCAGTTTGTATGATGGCAATTTGCATATACTCTAGAATGTTATGAAGAGTGATCAGATGAATTGCAATTAATCAATCAATCAATCAAAGTCCCTCTTTGCCATGCAAATGACTGAATCCCCCAAAAACATTTCCACTGCATTTCAGCCCTGCCACAAAAGGACCAGCTGACATCATGTCAGTGATTCTCTCGTTACCACAGGTGTGAGTGTTGACGAGGACAAGGCTGGAGATCACTCTGTCATGCTGATTGAGTTTGAATAACAGACTGGAAGCTTCAAAAGGAGGGTGGTGCTTGGAATCACTGTTCGTCCTCTGTCAATCATGGTTACCCTCAAGGAAACACGTGCCGTCATCATTGCTTTGCACAAAAAGGGCTTCACAGGCAAGGATATTGCTGCCAGTAAGATTGCACCTAAATCAACCAGTTATCGGATCATCAAGAACTACAAGAAGAGCGGTTCAATTGTTGTGAAGAAGGCTTCAGGGCGCCCAAGAAAGTCCAGCAAGCGCCAGGACCGTCTCCTAAAGTTGATTCAGCTGCGGGATCGGGGCACCACCAGTACAGAGCTTGGAATGAGCTCAGGAATGGCAGCAGAGCTCAGGAATGGCAGCAGGCAGGTGTGAGTGCATCTGCACACACAGTGAGGTGAAGACTTTTGGAGGATGGCCTGGTGTCAAGAAGGGCAGCAAAGAAGCCACTTCTCTCCAGGAAAAACATCAGGGACAGACTGATATTCTGCAAAAGGTACAGGGATTGGACTGCTGAGGACTGGGGTAAAGTCATTTTCTCTGATGAATCCCCTTTCCGATTGTTTGGGGCATTTGGAAAAAAGCTTGTCTGGAGAAGACAAGGTGAGCGCTACCATCAGTCCTGTGTCATGCCAACAGTAAAACATCCTGAGACCCTTCATGTGTGGGGTTGCTTCTCAGCCAAGGGAGTGGGCTCACCCACAATTTTTCCTCAGAACACAGCCATGAATGAGGAATGGTACCAACACATCCTCCGAGAGCAACTTCTCCCAACCATCCAGGAACAGTTTGGTGATGAACCATGCCTTTTCCAGCATGATGGAGCAACTTGCCATAAGGCAAAAGTGATAACTAAGTGGCTCGGGGAACAAAACATCGATATTTTGGGTCCATGGCCAGGAAACTCCCCAGACCTTAATCCCATTGAGAACTTGTGGTCAATCCTCAAGAGGCAGGTGGACAAACAAAAACCCTGAAATTCTGACAAACCTAAAGCATTGATTATGCACGAATGGGCTGCCATCAGTCAGGATGTGGCCCAGAAGTTAATTGACAGCATGCCAGGGCGGATTGCAGAGGTCTTGAAAAAGAAGGGTCAACAATGCAAACATACCAAGAAGGGCCTTCTATGCCATCAAAAGGAATGTAAAATTCAACATCCCAATTAGGATCTGGCTTAAACCCATTGCCTTTTATGGTTGTGAGGTCTGGGGTCCGCTCACCAACCAATAAGTCACTAAATAGGACAAACACCAAATTGAGACTCTGCATGGTGAATTCTGCAAAAATATCCTCTGTGTACAACATAAAACACCAAATAATGCAGAGTAGAATTAGGCCGATAACCGCTAATTATCAAAATCCAGAAAAGAGCCGTTAAATTCTACAACCACCTAAAAGGAAGTGATTCCCAAACCTTCCATAACAAAGCCATCACCTACTGAGAGATGAACCTGGAGAAGAGTCCCCTAAGCAAGCTGGTCCTGGGGCTCTGTTCAGAAACACAAACACACCCCACAGAGCCCAGGACAGCAACACAATTAGACCCAACCAAATCATGAGTCCAACCACTAACCCCCTGTTATTACCACAGTCTAACCACTAACCCCCTGTTATTACCACAGTCCAACCACTAACCCCTTGTTATTACCACTGTCTAACCACTAACTCCCTGTTATTACCAGTCTAACCACTAACCCCCTGTTATTACCAGTCTAACCACTAACTCCCTGTTATTACCAGTCTAACCACTAACCCCTGTTATTACCAGTCTAACCAATAACCCCTGTTATTACCAGTCTAACCACTAACCCCCTGTTATTACCAGTCTAACCACTAACCTCCTGTTATTACCACAGTCTAACCACTAACCCCTTGTTATTACCACAGTCTAACCACTAACCCCCTGTTATTACCACAGTCTAACCACTAACCCCCTGTTATTACCACAGTCTAACCACTAACCCCATGTTATTACCAGTCTAACCACTAACCCCCTGTTATTACCAGTCTAACCACGAACCCCCTGTTATTACCAGTCTAACCACTAACTCCCTGTTATTACCAGTCTAACCACTAACCCCCTGTTATTACCAGTCTAACCACTAACCCCCTGTTATTACCAGTCTAACCACTAACCCCCTGTTATTACCAGTCTAACCACTAACCCCCTGTTATTACCAGTCTAACCACTAAACCCCTGTTATTACCAGTCTAACCACTAACCCCCTGTTATTACCAGTCTAACCACCAGTCTATACCTTGATGCTATTTTATCGCCCCCAGAAACCTCCTTTTACTCTATGTTCCAGACGTTCTAGACGACCAATTCTCATAGCTTTTAGCCGTACCCTTATTCTACTCCTCCTATGTTCCTCTGGCGATGTAGAGGTGAATCCAGGCCCTGCAGTGCCTAGCTCCACTCCTATTCCCCAGGCGCTCTCTTTTGACGACTTCTGTAACCGTAATAGCCTTGGTTTCATGCATGTTAACATTAGAAGCCTCCTCCCTAAGTTTGTTCTATTCACTGCTTTAGCACACTCTGCCAACCCGGATGTTCTAGCTGTGTCTGAATCCTGGCTTAGGAAGACCACCAAAAACTCTGACATTTTAATTCCAAACTACAACATTTTCAGACAAGATAGAACTGCCAAAGGGGGCGGTGTTGCAATCTACTGCAAAGATAGCCTGCAGAGTTCTGTCCTACTATCCAGGTCTGTACCCAAACAATTTGAACTTCTACTTTTAAAAAATCCACCTCTCTAAAAACAAGTCTCTCACCGTTGCCGCCTGCTATAGACCACCCTCTGCCCCCAGCTGTGCTCTGGACACCATATGTGAACTGATTGCCCCCCATCTATCTTCAGAGTTCGTGCTGCTAGGCGACCTAAACTGGAACATGCTTAACACCCCAGCCATCCTACAATCTAA
Source organism: Oncorhynchus kisutch (assembly GCF_002021735.2). NCBI lineage: Eukaryota > Metazoa > Chordata > Actinopteri > Salmoniformes > Salmonidae > Oncorhynchus > Oncorhynchus kisutch. The sequence continues at coordinate 44,334,185 of NC_034194.2, forward strand.
ACTTGATGCCCTCAATCTTACACAAATAATCAATGAACCTACCAGGTACCTCCCCAAAACCTTAAACACGGGCACCCTCATAGATATCATCCTAACCAACTTCCCCTCTAAATACACCTCTGCTGTCTTCAACCAAGATCTCAGCGATCACTGCCTCATTGCCTGCATCCGTAATGGGTCAGCGGTCAAACGACCTCCACTCATCACTGTAAAACGCTCCCTGAAACACTTCTGCGAGCAGGCCTTTCTAATCGACCTGGCCGGGGTATCCTGGAAGGATATTGATCTCATCCCGTCAGTAGAGGATGCCTGGATATTTTTTTTAAATGCCTTCCTAACCATCTTAAATAAACATGCCCCATTTAAGAAATTTAGAACCAGGAACAGATATAGCCCTTGGTTCTCCCCAGACCTGACTGCCCTTAACCAACACAAAAACATCCTATGGCGTTCTGCATTAGCATCGAACAGCCCCCGTGATATGCAGCTGTTCAGGGAAGCTAGAAATCATTATACACAGGCAGTTAGAAAAGCCAAGGCTAGCTTTTCAAGCAGAAATTTGCTTCCTGCAACACTAACTCAAAAAAGTTCTGGGACACTGTAAAGTCCATGGAGAATAAGAACACCTCCTCCCAGCTGCCCACTGCACTGAAGATAGGAAACACTGTCACCACTGATAAATCCACCATAATTGAGAATTTCAATAAGCATTTTTCTACGGCTGGCCATGCTTTCCACCTGGCTACTCCTACCCCGGACAACAGCACTGCACCCCCAACAGCAACTCGCCCAAGCCTTCCCCATTTCTCCTTCTCCCAAATCCATTCAGCTGATGTTCTGAAAGAGCTGCAAAATCTGGACCCCTACAAATCAGCCGGGCTAGACAATCTGGACCCTTTCTTTCTAAAATGATCTGCCGAAATTGTTGCCACCCCTATTACTAGCCTGTTCAACCTCTCTTTCGTGTCGTCTGAGATTCCCAAAGATTGGAAAGCAGCTGCGGTCATCCCCCTCTTCAAAGGGGGGGACACTCTTGACCCAAACTGCTACAGACCTATATCTATCCTACCGTGCCTTTCTAAGGTCTTCGAAAGCCAAGTCAACAAACAGATTACCGACCATTTCGAATCTCACCATACCTTCTCTGCTATGCAATCCGGTTTCAGAGCTGGTCATGGGTGCACCTCAGCCACGCTCAAGGTCCTAAACGATATCTTAACCGCTATCGATAAGAAACATTACTGTGCAGCCGTATTCATTGATCTGGCCAAGGCTTTCGACTCTGTCAATCACCATATCCTCATCGGCAGACTCGACAGCCTTGGTTTCTCAAATGATTGCCTCGCCTGGTTCACCAACTACTTCTCTGATAGAGTTCAGTGTGTCAAATCGGAGGGTCTGCTGTCCGGACCTCTGGCAGTCTCTATGGGGGTGCCACAGGGTTCAATTCTTGGACCGACTCTCTTCTCTGTATACATCAATGAGGTCGCTCTTGCTGCTGGTGAGTCCCTGATCCACCTCTACGCAGACGACACCATTCTGTATACTTCTTTGGACACTGTGTTAACAACCCTCCAGGCAAGCTTCAATGCCATACAACTCTCCTTCCGTGGCCTCCAATTGCTCTTAAATACAAGTAAAACTAAATGCATGCTCTTCAACCGATCGCTACCTGCACCTACCCGCCTGTCCAACATCACTACTCTGGACGGCTCTGACTTAGAATACGTGGACAACTACAAATACTTAGGTGTCTGGTTAGACTGTAAACTCTCCTTCCAGACCCATATCAAACATCTCCAATCCAAAGTTAAATCTAGAATTGGCTTCCTATTTCGCAACAAAGCATCCTTCACTCATGCTGCCAAACATACCCTTGTAAAACTGACCATCCTACCAATCCTCGACTTTGGCGATGTCATTTACAAAATAGCCTCCAATACCCTACTCAACAAATTGGATGCAGTCTATCACAGTGCAATCCGTTTTATCACCAAAGCCCCATATACTACCCACCATTGCGACCTGTACGCTCTCGTTGGCTGGCCCTCGCTTCATACTCGTCGCCAAACCCACTGGCTCCATGTCATCTACAAGACCCTGCTAGGTAAAGTCCCCCCTTATCTCAGCTCGCTGGTCACCATAGCATCTCCCACCTGTAGCACACGCTCCAGCAGGTATATCTCTCTAGTCACCCCCAAAACCAATTCTTTCTTTGGCCGCCTCTCCTTCCAGTTCTCTGCTGCCAATGACTGGAACGAACTACAAAAATCTCTGAAACTGGAAACACTTATCTCCCTCACTAGCTTTAAGCACCAACTGTCAGAGCAGCTCACAGATTACTGCACCTGTACATAGCCCACCTATAATTTAGCCCAAACAACTACCTCTTTCCCAACTGTATTTAATTTTAATTTTAATTTATTTATTTTGCTCCTTTGCACCCCATTATTTTTTTTATTTCTACTTTGCACATTCTTCCATTGCAAAAATACCATTCCAGTATTTTACTTGCTATATTGTATTTACTTTGCCACCATGGCCTTTTTTGCCTTTACCTCCCTTCTCACCTCATTTGCTCACATTGTATATAGACTTGTTTATACTGCATTATTGACTGTATGTTTGTTTACTCCATGTGTAACTCTGTGTCGTTTTATCTGTCGAACTGCTTTGCTTTATCTTGGCCAGGTCGCAATTGTAAATGAGAACTTGTTCTCAACTTGCCTACCTGGTTAAATAAAGGTAAAATAAATAAATAAAAAATTACCACAGTCTAACCACTAACCCCCTGTTATTACCACAGTCTAACCACTAACCCCCTGTTATTACCAGTCTAACCACTAACCCCCTGTTATTACCAGTCTAACCACTAACCCCCTGTTATTACCACAGTCTAACCACTAACCCCTGTTATTACCACAGTCTAACCACTAACCCCGTTATTACCAGTCTAACCACTAACTCCCTGTTATTACCACAGTCTAACCACTAACCCCTTGTTATTACCAGTCTAACCACTAACCCCTGTTATTACCACTCCAACCCTGTTATTACCAGTCTAACCACTAACCCCCTGTTATTACCAGTCTAACCACTAACCCCCTGTTATTACCAGTCTAACCACTAACCCCTGTTATTACCAGTCTAACCACTAACCCCCTGTTATTACCACAGTCTAACCACCAACCCCTGTTATTACCACAGTCTAACTACTAACCCCGTTATTACCAGTCTAACCACTAACCCCCTGTTATTACCACAGTCTAACCACTAACCCCTTGTTATTACCAGTCTAACCACTAACCCCCTGTTATTACCAGTCTAACCACTAACCACCTGTTATTACCAGTCTAACCACTAACCCCTGTTATTACCAGTCTAACCACTAACCCCCTGTTATTACCAGTCTAACCACTAACCCCCTGTTATTACCAGTCTAACCACTAACCCCCGGTTATTACCACAGTCTAACCACTAACCCCCTGTTATTACCACAGTCTAACCACTAACCCCCTGTTATTACCACAGTCTAACCACTAACCCCCTGTTATTACCAGTCTAACCACTAACCCCCTGTTATTACCAGTCTAACCACTAACCCCCTGTTATTACCAGTCTAACCACTAAACCCTGTTATTACCAGTCTAACCACTAACCCCCTGTTATTACCAGTCTAACCACTAACCCCTGTTATTACCATTCTAACCACTAACCCCCTGTTATTACCAGTCTAACCACTAACCCCCTGTTATTGCCAGTCTAACCACTAACCCCATGTTATTACCAGTCTAACCACTAACCCCATGTTATTACCAGTCTAACCACTAACCCCTGTTATTACCAGTCTAACCACTAACTCCCTGTTATTACCACAGTCTAACCACTAACCCCCTGTTATTACCAGTCTAACCACTAACCCCTGTTATTACCACTCCAACCCTGTTATTACCAGTCTAACCACTAACCCCCTGTTATTACCAGTCTAACCACTAACCCCCTGTTATTACCACAGTCTAACCACTAACCCCCTGTTATTACCACAGTCTAACCACTAACCCCCTGTTATTACCACAGTCTAACCACTAACCCCCTGTTATTACCAGTCTAACCACTAACCCCCTGTTATTACCAGTCTAACCACTAACCCCCTGTTATTACCAGTCTAACCACTAACCTCTGTTATTACCAGTCTAACCACTAACCCCCTGTCATTACCAGTCTAACCACTAACCCCTGTTATTACCACTCCAACCCTGTTATTACCAGTCTAACCACTAACCCCATGTTATTACCAGTCTAACCACTAACCCCTGTTATTACCAGTCTAACCACTAACCCCCAGTTATTACCACAGTCTAACCACTAACCCCCTGTTATTACCAGTCTAACCACTAACACCCTGTTATTACCACTCCAACCCTGTTATTACCAGTCTAACCACTAACCCCCTGTTATTACCAGTCTAACCACTAACCCCCTGTTATTACCAGTCTAACCACTAACCCCGTTATTACCAGTCTAACCACTAACCCCCTGTTATTACCAGTCTAACCACTAACCCCCTGTTATTACCAGTCTAACCACTAACCCCCTGTTATTACCACAGTCTAACCACTAACCCCCTGTTATTACCAGTCTAACCACTAACCCCTGTTATTACCAGTCTAACCACTAACCCCCTGTTATTACCACAGTTTAACCACTAACCCCGTGTTATTACCAGTCTAAACACTAACCCCCTGTTATTACCAGTCTAACTACTAACCCCCTGTTATTACCAGTCTAACCACTAACCCCCTGTTATTACCAGTCTAACCACTAACCCCCTGTTATTACCAGTCTAACCACTAACCCCCTGTTATTACCAGTCTAACTACTAACCCCCTGTTATTACCACAGTCTAACCACTAACCCCCTGTTATTACCAGTCTAACCACTAACCCCCTGTTATTACCAGTCTAACCACTAACCCCCTGTTATTACCAGTCTAACCACTAACCCCCTGTTATTACCAGTCTAACCACTAACCCCCTGTTATTACCAGTCTAACCACTAACCCCCTGTTATTACCAGTCTAACCACTAACCCCCTGTTATTACCACAGTCTAACCACTAACCCCCTGTTATTACCAGTCTAACCACTAACCCCTGTTATTACCAGTCTAACCACTAACCCCCTGTTATTACCACAGTTTAACCACTAACCCCCTGTTATTACCAGTCTAACTACTAACCCCCTGTTATTACCAGTCTAACCACTAACCCCCTGTTATTACCACAGTTTAACCACTAACCCCGTGTTATTACCAGTCTAACCACTAACCCCCTGTTATTACCAGTCTAACTACTAACCCCCTGTTATTACCAGTCTAACCACTAACCCCCTGTTATTACCAGTCTAACCACTAACCCCCTGTTATTACCAGTCTAACCACTAACCCCCTGTTATTACCAGTCTAACCACTAACCCCCTGTTATTACCAGTCTAACCCCTAACCCCCTGTTATTACCACAGTCTACATTGCGTGTTACCAGTGTCTCCAGACAAGCTCATGGCGCTGCGGCTGCGTGCCAAGTAGGAGAGTGTAGGCTGTAGAACACGCTTGACCACTGTGTTTTGCCGCATGCCTGGGGAACACACACACACACACACACACACACACACACACACGTTAGTTGGAAAACATCAATATGCTGACACAAAGAGAGAAGTAAAGGTTCATCATGGCGCCAGGACAACATGACCCAGCCTGGGAGACGAGGACAGGAGACTATCAGCTAAGGACCAGGACAACATGACCCAGCCTGGGAGAGGAGGACAGGAGACTATCAGCAGGACAACATGACCCAGCCTGGGAGACGAGGACAGGAGACTATCAGCTAAGGACCAGGACAACATGACCCAGCCTGGGAGACGAGGACAGGAGACTATCAGCTAAGGACCAGGACAACATGACCCAGCCTGGGAGACAAGGACAGGAGACTATCAGCTAAGGACCAGGACAACATGACCCAGCCTGGGAGAGGAGGACAGGAGACTATCAGCTAAGGACTAGGACTACATGACCCAGCCTGGGAGAGGAGGACAGGAGACTATCAGCAGGACAACATGACCCAGCGTGGGAGACGAGGACAGGAGACTATCAGCTAAGGACCAGGACAACATGACCCAGCCTGGGAGAGGAGGACAGGAGACTATCAGCTAAGGAAAACATGACCCAGCCTGGGAGACGAGGACAGGAGACTATCAGCAGGACAACATGACCCAGCGTGGGAGACGAGGACAGGAGACTATCAGCAGGACAACATGACCCAGCGTGGGAGACGAGGACAGGAGACTATCAGCAACATGACCCAGTCTGGGAGAGGAGGACAGGAGACTATCAGCAGGACAACATGACCCAGCCTGGGAGACGAGGACAGGAGACTATCAGCTAAGGACCAGGACAACATGACCCAGCCTGGGAGAGGAGGACAGGAGACTATCAGCTAAGGACTAGGACTACATGACCCAGCCTGGGAGAGGAGGACAGGAGACTATCAGCAGGACAACATGACCCAGCGTGGGAGACGAGGACAGGAGACTATCAGCTAAGGACCAGGACAACATGACCCAGCCTGGGAGAGGAGGACAGGAGACTATCAGCAGGACAACATGACCCAGCGTGGGAGACGAGGACAGGAGACTATCAGCTAAGGACCAGGACAACATGACCCAGCCTGGGAGAGGAGGACAGGAGACTATCAGCTAAGGACCAGGACAACATGACCCAGCCTGGGAGACGAGGACAGGGGACTATCAGCTAAGGACCAGGACAAAATGACCCAGCCTGGGAGACAAGGACAGGAGACTATCAGCTAAGGACCAGGACAACATGACCCAGCCTGGGAGAGGAGGACAGGAGACTATCAGCTAAGGACCAGGACAACATGACCCAGCCTGGGAGACGAGGACAGGAGACTATCAGCTAAGGACCAGGACAACATGACCCAGCCTGGGAGAGGAGGACAGGAGACTATCAGCAGGACAACATGACCCAGCCTGGGAGACGAGGACAGGAGACTATCAGCTAAGGACCAGGACAACATGACCCAGCCTGGGAGAGGAGGACAGGAGACTATCAGCAGGACTACATGACCCAGCCTGGGAGACGAGGACAGGAGACTATCAGCTAAGGACCAGGACAACATGACCCAGCCTGGGAGAGGAGGACAGGAGACTATCAGCAGGACTACATGACCCAGCCTGGGAGACGAGGACAGGAGACTATCAGCTAAGGACCAGGACAACATGACCCAGCCTGGGAGACGAGGACAGGAGACTATCAGCAGGACAACATGACCCCGTCTGGGAGAGGAGGACAGGAGACTATCAGCTAAGGACCAGGACAACATGACCCAGTCTGGGAGACGAGGACAGGAGACTATCAGCAGGACAACATGACCCAGTCTGGGAGACGAGGACAGGAGACTATCAGCTAAGGACCAGGACAACATGACCCAGTATTTGTTTGATTAGTTCATGGTTGACAAATCAAATCTGTGAAATGCAGAATCATATAATGCTAAATGTATCATACAGGGATGATTTGTGTAGAAAGTTACATTATGTTGAAAACTTGTCAACAATGGACCAATGAAACAAATCCCAAAATATAGTTTTCAGGTGGAAACTTTCTTTATCGATGTCACAGACTTCGATAAGCTGGAGAATATGACAATGTGTGTGTGTTTACCTCTGTCAGGAGAGTGTAAGAGTGTAGCAGAGGAGTAGGACAGTCTCTTGGTTATAACTGGATCAGCTGCATGTTTGGAAAGGTTCACGGTCGACACAGACCGTCTGTCAGCATCTACAGACACAGATACACAGACAGACTTCAGAGACAGCTGAGAGAGAGAGAGAGAGAGACAGAGAGAGCTGAGAGAGAGAGACAGCTGAGAGAGAGAGAGCTGAGAGAGAGAGAGCTGAGAGAGAGAGAGAGAGAGCTGAGAGAGAGCGAGAGCAGAGAGAGAGAGAGAGAGAGAGAGAGAGAGAGCTGAGAGAGAGCAGAGAGAGAGAGAGAGAGAGAGCTGAGAGAGAGAGAGAGAGAGCTGAGAGAGAGAGAGAGACAGCTGTAAACTTTCAATATATCCTGGTTGATAAGCAGGACATCCTAGTGGGGGATACTCTGAATCAGGAGTGGATAAGCAGGACATCCTAGTGGGGGATACTCTGAATCAGGAGTGGATAAGCAGGACATCCTAGTGGGGGATACTCTGAATCAGGAGTGGATAAGCAGGACATCCTAGTGGGGGATACTCTGAATCAGGAGTGGATAAGCAGGACATCCTAGTGGGGGATACTCTGAATCAGGAGTGGATAAGCAGGACATCCTAGTGGGGGGATACTCTGAATCAGGAGTGGATAAGCAGGACATCCTAGTGGGGGATACTCTGAATCAGGAGTGGATAAGCAGGACATCCTAGTGGGGGATACTCTGAATCAGGAGTGGATAAGCAGGACATCCTAGTGGGGGATACTCTGAATCAGGAGGGGATAAGCAGGGAATCTGGAATCCTCCAAAGATCATTTTTGGAAAACAAGGGAATTTATTGAATGTTCCCGGAATTTTCCAACCCTACACATAACACACTAGCATGCTAATGCTAATGTTTAAGTTTAGCTAACACTAACCGAGCGGGCAGGCTCTAATACTAGCAGGCTAATGCTAATGTTTAAGTTTAGCTAACACTAACCG
>NC_034194.2:44345425-44364031 GCF_002021735.2 Oncorhynchus kisutch
AGACTAAATCACAGCAGAAACCTGGTAAACAGGGAGACTAAATCCCAGCAGAAACCTGGTATTTACAACCTGGTAAACAGGGAGACTAAATCACAGCAGGAACCTGGTATTTACAACCTGGTAAACAGGGAGACTAAATCACAGCAGAAACCTGGTATTTACAACCTGGTAAACAGGGAGACTAAATCACAGCAGAAACCTGGTATTTACAACCTGGTAAACAGGGAGACTAAATCCCAGGGAGTTTGTTTGTGTATGTGTGTGTGTTTATGTATGTGTGTGTGTGTATGTGTGTATGTGTGTGTGTGTGTGGATGTGTGAGTGTGTGTGTATGTGTGGTGTGTGTGTGTGTGTTTACCCCCGGGTGTGGTGGGTGTGGTCATGGTCCCGCCCCAAGTCCAGTGGTTGGGTTTGGCTCTCTGACTTCTCTCCACTGTCCGATGCATCACTGCCTCATGACGGGCCTACACAACGACAACAACAGGTTAACAACGACAACAACAGGTTAACAATGACAACAACAGGTTAACAACGACAACAACAGGTTAACAACGACAGGTTAACAATGACAGGTTAACAATGACAGGTTAACAACAACAGGTTAACAACAACAGGTTAACAATGACAACAACAGGTTAACAACGACAGGTTAACAACGACAGGTTAACAACAACAACAACAGGTTAACAACAACAGGTTAACAACAACAACAACAGGTTCACAACGACAACAACAGGTTAACAACAACAGGTTAACAACAACAACAACAGGTTAACAACGACAGGTTAACAACGACAGGTTAACAACGACAGGATAACAACGACAGGATAACAACGACAGGATAACAACGACAGGTTAACAACAACAACGACAGGTTAACAACGACAGGTTAACAACGACAGGTTAACAACGACAGGATAACAACGACAGGTTAACAACAACAGGTTAACAACGACAGGTTAACAACAACAGGTTAACAACGACAACAACAGGTTAACAACGACAACAACAGGTTAACAATGACGACAACAGGTTAACAATGACGACAACAGGTTAACAACAACAGGTTAACAACGACGACAACAGGTTAACAACGACGACAACAGGTTAACAACGACGACAACAGGTTAACAACGACAGGTTAACAACGACAACAACAGGTTAACAACGACAGGTAACAACAACAGGTTAACAACAACAGGTTAACAACGACAACCAGAATGCTGCATGACATTTCAAACGGTTTGTCACCTTCAGATTGTGGCCCTTGTTGTTGTGATAGTGTGTGTATAGTGTGAAGTGTGTGTAGTGTGTGTGTTTGCGTGTGTAGTGTGTGTATAGTGTGTATAGTGTGTGTAGTGTGTACAGTGTGTGTGTGTGTATAGAGTGTGTGTAGTGTGTACAGTGTGTGTATAGAGTGTGTGTGTGTATACAGTGTATGTTGTGTGTGTGTGTGTGTGTGTGTTTGTGTGTAGTGTAGTGTGTACAGTGTGTGTGTGTATACAGTGTATATAGTGTGTGTATAGAGTATGTGTAGTGTGTATACAGTGTATGTAGTGTGTGTGTGTATGTAGTGTGTGTAGTGTGTATAGTGTGTGTGTGTGTGTAGTGTGTGTAGTGTGTGTGTGTGTGTAGTGTGTATACAGTGTGTGTAGTGTGTGTATAGTGTGTGTAGTGTGTATAGTGTGTGTAGTGTGTGTGTGTGTGTGTGTAGGGTGTGTAGTGTGTGTGTGTGTGTGTGTAGTGTGTATACAGTGTGTGTAGTGTGTGTATAGTGTGTGTAGTGTGTATAGTGTGTGTAGTGTGTGTAGTGTGTGTCCCTCACCTTCTCCTCCTCCAGGTTCTGTCTTCTCTTCTCCTCCACAGCAGATCGTCTCCTGTCCTCCTTCCTCCTCTGTTCCTCCACCTTCCTCCTCCTCTCCTCCAGGTGTTTCTCATAGTAGTGTCTGGCCCTCTCCTCCCTCTCCTGCCACGCAGCCTCCCTGGCAGCTGACACACACACACACACACACACACCTTGGTTTTTCTATCCAGCCGGAGATATACAATGTATTTCCATTCAAAATCCTATTTAACCTAACACCCAAACCCCTAACCTCTGACCCCTAACCCCTAACACCCAAACCCCTAACCTCTGACCCCTAACCTCTGACCCCTAACCCCTAACACCCAAACCCCTAACCTCTGACCCCTAACCTCTGACCCCTAACCTCTGACCCCTAACCTCTAACACCCAAACCCCTAACCTCTGACCCCTAACCTCTGACCCCTAACCTCTAACCCCTAACCTCTAACCCCTAACACCCAAACCCCTAACCTCTGACCCCTAACCTCTGACCCCTAACCTCTGACCCTTAACACCCAAACCCCTAACCTCTGACCCCTAACCTCTGACCCCTAACCTCTGACCCCTAACACCCAAACCCCTAACCTCTGACCCCTAACCTCTGACCCCTAACCTCTAACCCCTAACACCCAAACCCCTAACCTCTGACCCTTAACACCCAAACCCCTAACCTCTAACCCCTAACCTCTGACCCTTAACCCCTAACCTCTGACCCTTAACACCCAAACCCCTAACCTCTAACCCCTAGCACCCAAACCCCTAACCTCTAACCCCTAACACCCAAACCCCTAACCTCTAACCCCTAACACCCAAACCCCTAACCTCTAACCCCTAACACCCAAACCTCTAACCCCTAACACCCAAACCCCTAACCTCTAACCCCTAACACCCAAACCCCTAACCTCTGACCCTTAACACCCAAACCCCTAACCTCTAACCCCTAACCTCTGACCCTTAACCCCTAACCTCTGACCCTTAACCTCTGACCCTTAACACCCAAACCCCTAACCTCTAACCCCTAACACCCAAACCCCTAACCTCTAACCCCTAACACCCAAACCTCTAACCCCTAACCTCTGATCCCTAACCTCTAACCCTTAACACCCAAACCCCTAACCTCTAACCCTTAACCTCTAACCCCTAACACCCAAACCCCTAACCTCTAACCCCTAACCTCTAACCCCTAACCTCTAACCCCTAACCTCTAACCCCTAACCTCTAACCCTTAACACCCAAACCCCTAACCTCTAACCCTTAACCTCTAACCCCCAAACCCCTAACCTCTAACCCTTTACCTCTAACCCCTAACACCCAAACCCCTAACCTCTGACCCCTAACCTCTAACCCTTAACCTCTAACCCTTAACCTCTAACCCCTAACCTCTAACCGTTAACCTCTAACCCCTAACCTCTGACCCCTAACCTCTAACCCTTAACCTCTAACCCCTAACACCCAAACCCCTAACCTCTGACCCTTAACCCCTAACCTCTGACCTCTAACCCTTAACCTCTAACCCCTAACACCCAAACCCCTAAACTCTAACCCCTAACCTTTACCCTCTAACCCCTAACACCCAAACCCCTAACCTCTAACCCTTAACCCCTAACACCCAAACCCCTAACCTCTGACCCTTAACCCCTAACCCTTAACCCCTAACCTCTGACTCTTAACCCCTGACCCCTAACCTCTGACCCTTAACCCTAACCTCTAACCCTTAACCCCTAACCTCTAACCCTTAACCCTAAGATTAAAATAGTCACACACACAGAGTAAGACTTGCTTTTATGGTTTCCAGATTACAATGAAATATATCCCCCTCTAGACCGCTGATTGGCCGGCTCATCCCCCTCTAAACCGCTGATTGGCCGGCTCATCCCCCTCTAGACCGCTGATTGGCCGGCTCATCCCCCTCTAGACCGCTGATTGGCCGGCTCATCCCCCTCTAGACCGCTGATTGGCCGGCTCATCCCCCTCTAGACCGCTGATTGGCCGGCTCATCCCCCTCTAGACCGCTGATTGGCCGGCTCATCCCCCTCTAGACCGCTGATTGGCCAGCTCCTAAGGTTTATTACATCATATTTATGTAAGTAGAAAAAAAAACACCCGAAATACAATTAACACAAGAAAGCAACTTATATACAGGGACAGTTCCAGGGTCAGTAGTTATATACAGGGACAGTTCCAGGGTCAGTAGTTATATACAGGGACAGTTCCAGGGTCAGTAGTTATATACAGGGACAGTTCCAGGGTCAGTAGTTATATACAGGGACAGTTCCAGGGTCAGTAGCTATATACAGGGACAGTTCCAGGGTCAGTAGTTATATACAGGGACAGTTCCAGGGTCAGTAGTTATATACAGGGACAGTAGTTATATACAGGGACAGTTCCAGGGTCAGTAGCTATATACAGGGACAGTAGTTATATACAGGGACAGTTCCAGGGCCAGTAGCTATATACAGGGACAGTTCCAGGGTCAGTAGTTATATACAGGGACAGTTCCAGGGTCAGTAGCTATATACAGGGACAGTTCCAGGGTCAGTAGTTATATACAGGGACAGTTCCAGGGTCAGTAGCTATATACAGGGTCAGTTCCAGGGTCAGTAGTTATATACAGGGTCAGTAGTTATATACAGGGACAGTTCCAGGGTCAGTAGTTATATACAGGGTCAGTAGCTATATACAGGGACAGTTCCAGGGTCAGTAGTTATATACAGGGTCAGTAGTTATATACAGGGACAGTTCCAGGGTCAGTAGTTATATACAGGGACAGTTCCAGGGTCAGTAGTTATATACAGGGACAGTTCCAGGGTCAGTAGTTATATACAGGGACAGTTCCAGGGTCAGTAGTTATATACAGGGTCAGTAGCTATATACAGGGACAGTTCCAGGGTCAGTAGTTATATACAGGGACAGTTCCAGGGTCAGTAGCTATATACAGGGGCAGTTCCAGGGTCAGTAGCTATATACAGGGTCAGTAGTTATATACAGGGACAGTAGCTATATACAGGGACATTTCCAGGGTCAGTAGCTATATACAGGGTCAGTAGTTATATACAGGGTCAGTTCCAGGGTCAGTAGCTATATACAGGGACAGTTCCAGGGTCAGTAGCTATATACAGGGACAGTAGCTATATACAGGGACAGTTCCAGGGTCAGTAGCTATATACAGGGTCAGTAGCTATATACAGGGACAGTTCCAGGGTCAGTAGCTATATACAGGGACAGTTCCAGGGTCAGTAGCTATATACAGGGTCAGTAGCTATATACAGGGTCAGTAGTTATATACAGGGTCAGTAGCTATATACAGGGTCAGTAGCTATATACAGGGTCAGTAGCTATATACAGGGTCAGTAGTTATATATAGGGTCAGTAGTTATATATAGGGTCAGTAGTTATATACAGGGTCAGTAGCTATATACAGGGTCAGTAGGGTCAGTAGCTATATACAGGGACAGTAGCTATATACAGGGACAGTTCCAGGGTCAGTAGTTGTATACAGGGTCAGTAGCTATATACAGGGTCAGTAGCTGTATACAGGGTCAGTAGTTGTATACAGGGTCAGTAGTTATATACAGGGTCAGTAGTAATATACAGGGACAGTAGTTATATGCAGGGACAGTTCCAGGGTCAGTAGTTATATACAGGGTCAGTAGTTATATACAGGGACAGTTCCAGGGTCAGTAGTTATATACAGGGTCAGTAGTTATATACAGGGTCAGTAGTTATATACAGGGTCAGTAGTTATATACAGGGTCAGTAGCTATATACAGGGTCAGTAGTAATATACAGGGACAGTAGCTATATACAGGGTCAGTAGTTATATGCAGGGTCAGTAGCTATATACAGGGTCAGTAGCTATATACAGGGTCAGTAGCTATATACAGGGACAGTTCCAGGGTCAGTAGTTATATACAGGGTCAGTAGTTATATACAGGGACAGTTCCAGGGTCAGTAGTTATATACAGGGTCAGTAGCTATATAAAGGGTCAGTAGTTATATACAGGGTCAGTAGCTATATACAGGGTCAGTAGTTATATGCAGGGTCAGTAGTTATATACAGGGACAGTTCCAGGGTCAGTAGTTATATACAGGGTCAGTAGTTATATACAAGGACAGTTCCAGGGTCAGTAGTTATATACAGGGACAGTTCCAGGGTCAGTAGCTATATACAGGGACAGTTCCAGGGTCAGTAGTTATATACAGGGACAGTTCCAGGGTCAGTAGTTATATACAGGGACAGTAGTTATATACAGGGACAGTTCCAGGGTCAGTAGCTATATACAGGGACAGTAGTTATATACAGGGACAGTTCCAGGGTCAGTAGTTATATACAGGGACAGTTCCAGGGTCAGTAGCTATATACAGGGACAGTTCCAGGGTCAGTAGTTATATACAGGGACAGTTCCAGGGTCAGTAGCTATATACAGGGTCAGTTCCAGGGTCAGTAGTTATATACAGGGACAGTTCCAGGGTCAGTAGCTATATACAGGGACAGTTCCAGGGTCAGTAGTTATATACAGGGACAGTTCCAGGGTCAGTAGTTATATACAGGGACAGTAGTTATATACAGGGACAGTTCCAGGGTCAGTAGCTATATACAGGGACAGTAGTTATATACAGGGACAGTTCCAGGGTCAGTAGTTATATACAGGGTCAGTAGCTATATAAAGGGTCAGTAGTTATATACAGGGTCAGTAGCTATATACAGGGTCAGTAGTTATATGCAGGGTCAGTAGTTATATACAGGGACAGTTCCAGGGTCAGTAGTTATATACAGGGTCAGTAGTTATATACAAGGACAGTTCCAGGGTCAGTAGTTATATACAGGGACAGTTCCAGGGTCAGTAGCTATATACAGGGACAGTTCCAGGGTCAGTAGTTATATACAGGGACAGTTCCAGGGTCAGTAGTTATATACAGGGACAGTAGTTATATACAGGGACAGTTCCAGGGTCAGTAGCTATATACAGGGACAGTAGTTATATACAGGGACAGTTCCAGGGTCAGTAGTTATATACAGGGACAGTTCCAGGGTCAGTAGCTATATACAGGGACAGTTCCAGGGTCAGTAGTTATATACAGGGACAGTTCCAGGGTCAGTAGCTATATACAGGGTCAGTTCCAGGGTCAGTAGTTATATACAGGGACAGTTCCAGGGTCAGTAGCTATATACAGGGACAGTTCCAGGGTCAGTAGTTATATACAGGGACAGTTCCAGGGTCAGTAGTTATATACAGGGACAGTAGTTATATACAGGGACAGTTCCAGGGTCAGTAGCTATATACAGGGACAGTAGTTATATACAGGGACAGTTCCAGGGTCAGTAGTTATATACAGGGACAGTTCCAGGGTCAGTAGCTATATACAGGGACAGTTCCAGGGTCAGTAGTTATATACAGGGACAGTTCCAGGGTCAGTAGCTATATACAGGGTCAGTTCCAGGGTCAGTAGTTATATACAGGGTCAGTAGTTATATACAGGGACAGTTCCAGGGTCAGTAGTTATATACAGGGTCAGTAGCTATATACAGGGACAGTTCCAGGGTCAGTAGTTATATACAGGGTCAGTAGTTATATACAGGGACAGTTCCAGGGTCAGTAGTTATATACAGGGACAGTTCCAGGGTCAGTAGTTATATACAGGGACAGTTCCAGGGTCAGTAGTTATATACAGGGACAGTTCCAGGGTCAGTAGTTATATACAGGGTCAGTAGCTATATACAGGGACAGTTCCAGGGTCAGTAGTTATATACAGGGACAGTTCCAGGGTCAGTAGCTATATACAGGGGCAGTTCCAGGGTCAGTAGCTATATACAGGGTCAGTAGTTATATACAGGGACAGTAGCTATATACAGGGTCAGTAGTTATATACAGGGACAGTTCCAGGGTCAGTAGCTATATACAGGGTCAGTAGTTATATACAGGGTCAGTTCCAGGGTCAGTAGCTATATACAGGGACAGTTCCAGGGTCAGTAGCTATATACAGGGACAGTAGCTATATACAGGGACAGTTCCAGGGTCAGTAGCTATATACAGGGTCAGTAGCTATATACAGGGTCAGTAGCTATATACAGGGACAGTTCCAGGGTCAGTAGTTATATACAGGGTCAGTAGTTATATACAGGGACAGTTCCAGGGTCAGTAGTTATATACAGGGTCAGTAGCTATATACAGGGTCAGTAGCTATATACAGGGTCAGTAGCTATATACAGGGTCAGTAGTTATATGCAGGGTCAGTAGCTATATACAGGGTCAGTAGCTATATACAGGGTCAGTAGTTATATACAGGGACAGTTCGAGGGTCAGTAGTTATATACAGGGTCAGTAGTTATATACAAGGACAGTTCCAGGGTCAGTAGTTATATACAGGGACAGTTCCAGGGTCAGTAGCTATATAAAGGGACAGTTCCAGGGTCAGTAGTTATATACAGGGACAGTTCCAGGGTCAGTAGTTATATACAGGGACAGTAGTTATATACAGGGACAGTTCCAGGGTCAGTAGCTATATACAGGGACAGTAGTTATATACAGGGACAGTTCCAGGGTCAGTAGCTATATACAGGGACAGTTCCAGGGTCAGTAGTTATATACAGGGACAGTTCCAGGGTCAGTAGCTATATACAGGACAGTTCCAGGGTCAGTAGTTATATACAGGGACAGTTCCAGGGTCAGTAGCTATATACAGGGTCAGTTCCAGGGTCAGTAGTTATATACAGGGTCAGTAGCTATATACAGGGACAGTTCCAGGGTCAGTAGTTATATACAGGGTCAGTAGTTATATACAGGGACAGTTCCAGGGTCAGTAGTTATATACAGGGACAGTTCCAGGGTCAGTAGTTATATACAGGGACAGTTCCAGGGTCAGTAGTTATATACAGGGACAGTTCCAGGGTCAGTAGTTATATACAGGGTCAGTAGCTATATACAGGGACAGTTCCAGGGTCAGTAGTTATATACAGGGACAGTTCCAGGGTCAGTAGCTATATACAGGGGCAGTTCCAGGGTCAGTAGCTATATACAGGGTCAGTAGTTTATATACAGGGACAGTAGCTATATACAGGGTCAGTAGTTATATACAGGGACAGTTCCAGGGTCAGTAGCTATATACAGGGTCAGTAGTTATATACAGGGTCAGTTCCAGGGTCAGTAGCTATATACAGGGACAGTTCCAGGGTCAGTAGCTATATACAGGGACAGTAGCTATATACAGGGACAGTTCCAGGGTCAGTAGCTATATACAGGGTCAGTAGCTATATACAGGGACAGTTCCAGGGTCAGTAGCTATATACAGGGACAGTTCCAGGGTCAGTAGCTATATACAGGGTCAGTAGCTATATACAGGGTCAGTAGTTATATACAGGGTCAGTAGCTATATACAGGGTCAGTAGCTATATACAGGGTCAGTAGCTATATACAGGGTCAGTAGGGTCAGTAGCTATATACAGGGACAGTTCCAGGGTCAGTAGTTATATACAGGGTCAGTAGCTATATACAGGGTCAGTAGTTATATACAGGGTCAGTAGCTATATACAGGGACAGTTCCAGGGTCAGTAGTTATATACAGGGTCAGTAGTTATATACAGGGACAGTTCCAGGGTCAGTAGTTATATACAGGGTCAGTAGCTATATACAGGGTCAGTAGTTATATACAGGGTCAGTAGCTATATACAGGGTCAGTAGTTATATGCAGGGTCAGTAGCTATATACAGGGTCAGTAGCTATATACAGGGTCAGTAGTTATATACAGGGTCAGTTCCAGGGTCAGTAGTTATATACAGGGTCAGTAGTTATATACAGGGACAGTTCCAGGGTCAGTAGTTATATACAGGGTCAGTAGCTATATACAGGGTCAGTAGCTATATACAGGGTCAGTAGTTATATACAGGGACAGTAGCTATATACAGGGACAGTTCCAGGGTCAGTAGTTATATACAGGGACAGTAGCTATATACAGGGTCAGTAGTTATATACAGGGTCAGTAGCTATATACAGGGTCAGTAGTTATATACAGGGTCAGTAGTTATATACAGGGACAGTTCCAGGGTCAGTAGTTATATACAGGGACAGTTCCAGGGTCAGTAGCTATATACAGGGACAGTTCCAGGGTCAGTAGTTATATACAGGGTCAGTAGTTATATACAGGGTCAGTAGCTATATACAGGGACAGTTCCAGGGTCAGTAGCTATATACAGGGACAGTAGCTATATACAGGGTCAGTAGTTATATACAGGGTCAGTAGTTATATACAGGGTCAGTAGTAATATACAGGGACATTAGCTATATACAGGGTCAGTAGTTATATACAGGGACAGTTCCAGGGTCAGTAGCTATATACAGGGTCAGTAGTTATATACAGGGACAGTTCCAGGGTCAGTAGTTATATACAGGGTCAGTAGTTATATACAGGGTCAGTAGTTATATACAGGGTCAGTAGTTATATACAGGGACAGTTCCAGGGTCAGTAGTTATATACAGGGACAGTAGCTATATACAGGGTCAGTAGCTATATACAGGGTCAGTAGTTATATACAGGGACAGTTCCAGGGTCAGTAGTTATATACAGGGACAGTAGTTATATACAGGGTCAGTAGCTATATACAGGGTCAGTAGTTATATACAGGGTCAGTAGTTATATACAGGGTCAGTAGTTATATACAGGGGACAGTTCCAGGGTCAGTAGCTATATACAGGGACAGTAGCTATATACAGGGTCAGTAGTTATATACAGGGTCAGTAGTTCTACAGGGTCAGTAGCTATATACAGGGTCAGTAGCTATATACAGGGTCAGTAGTTATATACAGGGTCAGTAGCTATATACAGGGTCAGTAGGGTCAGTAGTTATATACAGGGTCAGTAGTTATATACAGGGACAGTTCCAGGGTCAGTAGTTATATACAGGGACAGTTCCAGGGTCAGTAGCTATATACAGGGTCAGTAGTTATATACAGGGACAGTTCCAGGGTCAGTAGTTATATACAGGGTCAGTAGTTATATACAGGGACAGTTCCAGGGTCAGTAGTTATATACAGGGTCAGTAGCTATATACAGGGTCAGTAGCTATATACAGGGTCAGTAGTTATATACAGGGACAGTAGCTATATACAGGGACAGTTCCAGGGTCAGTAGTTATATACAGGGACAGTAGCTATATACAGGGTCAGTAGTTATATACAGGGTCAGTAGCTATATACAGGGTCAGTAGTTATATACAGGGTCAGTAGTTATATACAGGGACAGTTCCAGGGTCAGTAGTTATATACAGGGACAGTTCCAGGGTCAGTAGCTATATACAGGGACAGTTCCAGGGTCAGTAGTTATATACAGGGTCAGTAGCTATATACAGGGACAGTTCCAGGGTCAGTAGCTATATACAGGGACAGTAGCTATATACAGGGTCAGTAGTTATATACAGGGTCAGTAGTTATATACAGGGGTCAGTAGTAATATACAGGGACATTAGCTATATACAGGGTCAGTAGTTATATACAGGGACAGTTCCAGGGTCAGTAGCTATATACAGGGTCAGTAGTTATATACAGGGACAGTTCCAGGGTCAGTAGTTATATACAGGGTCAGTAGTTATATACAGGGTCAGTAGTTATATACAGGGACAGTTCCAGGGTCAGTAGTTATATACAGGGACAGTAGCTATATACAGGGTCAGTAGCTATATACAGGTCAGTAGTTATATACAGGGACAGTTCCAGGGTCAGTAGTTATATACAGGGACAGTAGTTATATACAGGGTCAGTAGCTATATACAGGGTCAGTAGTTATATACAGGGTCAGTAGTTATATACAGGGTCAGTAGTTATATACAGGGACAGTTCCAGGGTCAGTAGCTATATACAGGGACAGTAGCTATATACAGGGTCAGTAGTTATATACAGGGTCAGTAGTTTCTACAGGGTCAGTAGCTATATACAGGGTCAGTAGCTATATACAGGGTCAGTAGTTATATATAGGGTCAGTAGTTATATACAGGGTCAGTAGCTATATACAGGGTCAGTAGGGTCAGTAGTTATATACAGGGTCAGTAGTTATATACAGGGACAGTTCCAGGGTCAGTAGTTATATACAGGGACAGTTCCAGGGTCAGTAGTTATATACAGGGTCAGTAGTTATATACAGGGACAGTTCCAGGGTCAGTAGCTATATACAGGGACAGTAGCTATATACAGGGTCAGTAGTTATATACAGGGTCAGTAGTTTCTACAGGGTCAGTAGCTATATACAGGGTCAGTAGCTATATACAGGGTCAGTAGGGTCAGTAGTTATATACAGGGTCAGTAGTTATATACAGGGACAGTTCCAGGGTCAGTAGTTATATACAGGGACAGTTCCAGGGTCAGTAGTTATATACAGGGTCAGTAGTTATATACAGGGACAGTTCCAGGGTCAGTAGCTATATACAGGGACAGTAGCTATATACAGGGTCAGTAGTTATATACAGGGTCAGTAGTTTCTACAGGGTCAGTAGCTATATACAGGGTCAGTAGCTATATACAGGGTCAGTAGTTATATATAGGGTCAGTAGTTATATACAGGGTCAGTAGCTATATACAGGGTCAGTAGGGTCAGTAGTTATATACAGGGTCAGTAGTTATATACAGGGACAGTTCCAGGGTCAGTAGTTATATACAGGGACAGTTCCAGGGTCAGTAGTTATATACAGGGACAGTTCCAGGGTCAGTAATTATATACAGGGTCAGTTCCAGGGTCAGTAGTTATATACAGGGTCAGTTCCAGGGTCAGTAGTTATATACAGGGACAGTAGTTATATACAGGGACAGTTCCAGGGTCAGTAGTTATATACAGGGTCAGTAGCTATATACAGCGTCAGTAGCTATATACAGGGTCAGTAGTTATATACAGGGTCAGTAGTTATATACAGGGTCAGTAGTTATATACAGGGTCAGTAGTTATATACAGGGTCAGTAGTTATATACAGGGTCAGTAGTTATATACAGGGTCAGTAGTTATATACAGGGTCAGTAGTAATATACAGGGTCAGTAGTTATATACAGGGTCAGTAGTAATATACAGGGTCAGTAGTTATATACAGGGTCAGTAGTTATATACAGGGTCAGTAGCTATATACAGGGACAGTTCTAGATAATACATTAGTGTAGTTCTTGTTGGGAGGGTCTAGATGAGTGTAGTTCTTGTTGGGGGGTTCTAGGGGGTAGATGAGTGCAGTTCTTGTTGGGAGGGTCTAGATGAGTGTAGTTCTTGTTGGGAGGGTATAGGTGAGTGTAGTTCTTGTTGGGAGGGTATAGGTGAGTGTAGTTCTTGTTGGGAGGGTCTAAGGGGTAGATTAGTGTAGTTCTTGTTGGGAGGGTCTAGATGAGGGTAGTTCTTGTTGGGAGGGTCTAGATGAGTGTAGTTCTTGTTGGGAGGTTCTAGGGGGTAGATGAGTGCAGTTCTTGTTGGGAGGGTATAGGTGAGTGTAGTTCTTGTTGGGAGGGTCTAAGGGGTAGATTAGTGTAGTTCTTGTTGGGATGGTCTAGGGGGTAGATGAGGAATACAGTGATAACTGCCAGAGTTCCTGTAGAGAACACAAAACCTAACGCTGACCCCCAGACCCCTCAGGTACCCCCCCCCCCCCAGACCCCTCAGGTACCACAGAACCCCCCCCCCCCCCCCCCCCCCCAGGTACCCCCAGACCCCTCAGGTACCCCCCCCCAGGTACACCAGACCCCTCAGGTACCCCAGACACCCCCAGACCCCCCCCCCAGACCCCTCATCTACCCCAGATGCTAGACACACACACACTGCAGGATACACACCGATCTGTTTCTCCCTTTCCTCTCGACGTTCCCGGGCCAGTCTCTGTCTCTCGTTGATCTTGAGGACCAACGGCTCTGTAACATAAAACACAAGGTTTAGAGAACACAGTTCCACCCAGAGAGAGAGGAGTGGAAGGCAACTGACCTGCTTTGTTAGCAGCATTGTTGCTGTGAGTAGGTGTAGGTGATAGTGATGGGCTGAGGGTTGGAGTGGTGGACAGTGATGGGCTGAGGGTTGGGGTGGTGGACAGGACCTGGCCGGACGTTGAGGAGTCAGGCTCACTGGAGAGGGTCAAGGTTGGGTGCGAGTCAGAGACTGGGGGAGAAACACAGCTGTCAATCACACAGAGCCTGTAAGAGAGAATAGATGGTATAGGAGGGAAGTCTTGTACTGCTCAGCCGACTGTAGAACCGGTAGAGAGTGGTCAGCCGACTGTAGGCCGGTAGAGAATAGAGAGCGGACAGCCAACTGTAGGCCGGTAGAGAGCGGTCAGCCGACTGTAGGCCGGTAGAGAATAGAGAGCGGTCAGCCGACTGTAGGCCGGTAGAGAGTAGACTGGTCAGCCGACTGTAGGCCGGTAGAGAGTAGACTGGTCAGCCGACTGTAGGCCGGTAGAGAGTAGAGAGCGGTCAGCCGACTGTAGGCCGGTAGAGAATAGAGAGCGGTCAGCTGACTGTAGGCCGGTAGAGAGTAGAGAGCGGTCAGCTGACTGTAGGGCCGGTAGAGAATAGAGAGTGGTCAGCTGACTGTAGGCCGGTAGAGAGTGGTCAGCCGACTGTAGGCCGGTAGAGAATAGAGACTGGTCAGCTGACTGTAGGCCGGTAGAGAGCGGACAGCCAACTGTAGGCCGGTAGAGAGCGGTCAGCCGACTGTAGGCCGGTAGAGAGCGGTAAGCCGACTGTAGGCCGGTAGAGAGTAGAGAGCGGACAGCCAACTGTAGGCCGGTAGAGAGTAGAGAGCGGTCAGCCAACTGTAGGCCGGTAGAGAGTAGAGAGCGGTCAGCTGACTGTAGGCCGGTAGAGAGTGGTCAGCCGACTGTAGGCCGGTAGAGAGTAGAGACTGGTCAGCTGACTGTAGACCGGTAGAGAGTAGAGACTGGTCAGCTGACTGTAGGCCGGTAGAGAGTGGTCAGTCGACTGTAGGCCGGTAGAGAGTGGAGACTGGTCAGCTGACTGTAGGCCGGTAGAGAGTAGAGACTGGTCAGCTGACTGTAGGCCGGTAGAGAGTGGTCAGCCGACTGTAGGCCGGTAGAGAGTAGAGAGCGGACAGCCAACAGTAGGCCGGTAGAGAATAGAGAGTGGTCAGCCGACTGTAGGCCAGTAGAGAATAGAGAGTGGTCAGCCGACTGTAGGCCGGTAGAGAGTAGAGAGCGGACAGCCAACAGTAGGCCGGTAGAGAATAGAGAGTGGTCAGCCGACTGTAGGCCGGTAGAGAGTAGAGAGCGGACAGCCAACAGTAGGCCGGTAGAGAATAGAGAGTGGTCAACCAGTTGTAGGCCGGTAGAGAGTGGATAGCCGACTATAGCCTAGTAGAGAGTAGAGACTGGTCAGCCGACTGTAGGCCGGTAGAGAGTAGAGATTGGTCAACCAGTTGTAGGCCGGTAGAGAGTGGTTAGCCGACTATAGCCTAGTAGAGAGTAGAGACTGGTCAGCCGACTGTAGGCTAGTAGAGTGTAGAGACTGGTCAGCTGACTGTAGGCTAGTAGAGTAGAGACTGGTCAGCTGACTGTAGGCTAGTAGAGTAGAGACTGGTCAGCTGACTGTAGGCTAGTAGAGTGTAGAGACTGGTCAGCTGACTGTAGGCTAGTAGAGTAGAGACTGGTCTGCTGACTGTAGGCTAGGAGAGAGTAGAGACTGGTCAGCTGACTGTAGGCTAGTAGAGTGTAGAGACTGGTCTGCTGACTGTAGGCTAGGAGAGAGTAGAGACTGGTCAGCTGACTGTAGGCTAGTAGAGTGTAGAGACTGGTCAGCTGACTGTAGGCTAGTAGAGTAGAGACTGGTCAGCTGACTGTAGGCTAGTAGAGTGTAGAGACTGGTCAGCTGACTGTAGGCTAGTAGAGTAGAGACTGGTCTGCTGACTGTAGGCTAGGAGAGAGTAGAGAGTGGTCAGCTGACTGTAGGCTAGTAGAGTGTAGAGACTGGTCAGCTGACTGTAGGCTAGTAGAGTAGAGACTTGTCTGCTGACTGTAGGCTAGGAGAGAGTAGAGACTGGTCAGCTGACTGTAGGCTAGTAGAGTGTAGAGACTGGTCAGCTGACTGTAGGCTAGTAGAGTAGAGACTGGTCAGCTGACTGTAGGCTAGTAGAGAGTAGAGACTGGTCTGCTGAATGTAGGCTAGGAGAGAGTAGAGACTGGTCAGCTGACTGTAGGCTAGTAGAGTGTAGAGACTGGTCAGCTGGTCAATCTGCCAAAGAGGAGAGACCCTACCCCCCAAAAACATCCAGTACTAACCCTACACCCCCAAAAAACATCCAGTACTAACCCTACACCCCCAAAAACACCCAGCACTAACCCTACCCCCCAAAAACACCCAGCATTAACCCTACCCCCCAAAAAAACACCCAGGACTAACCCTACCCCCCAAAAAACACCCAGCACTAACCCTACACCCCCCAAAACACCAGCATCACCCCCAAAAACACCCAGCACTAACTCTACACCCCCCAAAACACCCAGCACTAACCCTACACCCCCAAAAACACCCAGCATCACCCCCCCAAAACACCCAGCACTAACCTTACCCCCCCCCCCAAAAAAAAACACCCAGCACTAACCCTACCCCCTAAAAACACCCAGCACTAACCCTACCCCTAAAAACACCCAGCACTAACCCTACCCCCTAAAAATACCCAGCACTAACCCTACCCCCTAAAAACACCCAGCACTAACCCTACCCCCTAAAAACACCCAGCACTAACCCTACCCCCCAAAAACATCCAGCATTAACCCTACCCCCCCCCAAAAACACCCAGCATTAACCCTACCCCCCAAAAACACCCAGCATTAACCCTACCCCCCAAAAACACCCAGCAGAGAAGGACAAAGAGCAATCAGAAGAGAGACAGACCGAGAGAGAGGAGAGAGAGAGAGAAGGAACCCTTTTAATCTGCCCCTCCCGCTCATGTTGTTGTGCGTCTACACCACCTAAACTCACCTGTCTCTGTATGTGCACCCCTCCCCCCCTCTCTGCTCAAATCAAACGGTCAGATTTAGAGATTAGCGTTGCACTCTCCCTGGCTGTATGTAGCAGGCTAGGATAACGTAGCGGCATGGTTAGCATCCTCTGCCTCAAACCTGAGAGGATTAGCCAGCGCTAACGTTAAGCTAAGCTCCAGGCTGCTGGGGGAAGAGGGGCCAGAGACTGACAGCCCCACAGCAGGCACTTTGAGCTGGGTAATCACATCCTGAGGTCTGGTGATCATCACTGTGATTGTAGGGCTTCCTTTCCTTCGTCTGAACTGATCTTTCTCTATGCATCGGCAGGACCAAACGGTAGCCTCCGATAAACTCAAGAAGGGAGGAGTGTGCCTCTGTAAACAACAGATGGTCTCTAATATTAAGGAAGTCTGGAGGATCAGGCTCGCCTGAGTTAGAACACTGTGTGATAAACTCATAGTTTACAGTTTATCACCATATACTGAACAACAAATAAAACATTGGTCCCCTGTCTCATGAGCTGCAATAAAAGATCCGACATTTTTACATCATACTTCAAAAAAGCTTATTTCTCTCACATTTTGTGCACAAATGTCTTAAAATCCCTATTAGTGAGCATTTCTCCTTTACCAAGATAATATGAAGAAGCTGATTAAATCAGCATGATCATTACACGGGTGCACCTTGTGCTGGGGGACAATAAATGGCCACTAAAATGTGCAGTTTCAGAACAGATGTCTCATGTTATGAGGGCGCATGCAATTGGCGTGATGACTACAGGAATGTCCAACAGAGCTGTTGCCAGAGAATTTAATGATCATTTCTCTACCATAAGCCACCTCCAACGTCATTTTAGAGAATTTGGCAGTATGTCCAACCGGTCTCACAACCTCAGACCACGTGTAACCACGCCAACCCAGGACCTCCACATCCAGCTTCTTCAGCAGCGGGATCGTCTGAGACCAGCTGTTGAAACTGAGGAGCATTTCTGTTGTAGTAAAGCCATTTTGTGGAGGGAAAACATTCTGATTGGCTGGACCTGGTTCCCTAGTTGGCTTGGCTCCAAATTTCTTCTGTTGAAGCCATTCTTTTGTTGATTTACTTCTGTGTTTTGGGTCATTGTCCTGTTGCGTCACCCAACTTCGGTTGAGCTTCAATTGGCAGCAAAGCAGCCCCAAACCATGACGCTCCCTCCACCAGACTTTACAGTTGGGATGAGATTGATGTTGGTGTGCTGTGCTTTTTTTTTCTCCACACATAGTGAGTGTTGTGTTCCTTCCAAACAACTGTAGTTCCATCTGTCCACAGAACATTTTGCCAGTAGCGCTGTGGAACATCCAGGTGTTCTTTTACTTTAGACGTGCAGCAATAGTTGTTTATGATTGATGCAGAAATCCAGGTCATTCCAAAGGGTTCACTTCTTCTGTCCTCTGTATTTTAATGAACTGATTTCCTTTATATGAACTTTAGCTCAGTAAAATTGATGCGTTTAAATATTTTTTGTTAAGTATATTTTTGTGGCTTAAGGGTCTCAAGGTAGAGAAATGAACTAATACTTTCGGGATCCCTCAGTCTCTGACCCAGTGTATTATTCTATTATAAAGTGTCTTACCAGAGGAAATCACTGGCTCTCAAATACTAAACACTACGTAACACAGAGTGAGGGATATTTATAGTTACACTCTCTCTCTCTCTCCCCCCCCCCCCCCTCTCTCTCCCTCTCTCTCTGTCTCTCTCTCTCTCTGTCTCTCTCTCTCCTCTCTCCCTCTCTCTCTGGTCTCTCTCTCTCTGTCTCTCTCTCTCCCTCTCCCCCCCC
>NC_034194.2:44364131-44419623 GCF_002021735.2 Oncorhynchus kisutch
CCTTTTGGACACACGCTAGTCGAACATCTTGTTCCAAATCATCATTAATATGGAGTTGGTCCCCCCACCCCTATAACAGCCTCCACTCTTCTGGGAAGGCGTTCCACTAGATGTAGGAACATTGCTGCTATAACAGCCTCCACCACTTTCTGGGAAGGCTTCCACTAGATGTAGGAACATTGCTGCTATAACAGCCTCCAGTCTTCTGGGAAGGCTTTCCACTAGATGTAGGAACATTGCTGCTATAACAGCCTCCACTCTTCTGGGAAGGCTTCCCCTAGATGTTGGAACATTGCTGCTATAACAGCCTCCACTCTTCTGGGAAGGCTTTCCACTAGATGTTGGAACATTGCTGCTATAACAGCCTCCACTCTTCTGGGAAGGCTTTCCACTAGATGTAGGAACATTGCTGCTATAACAGCCTCCACTCTTCTGGGAAGGCTTTCCACTAGATGTTGGAAACATTGCTGCAGGGACTTGCTTCCATTCAGCACAAGAGCATTAGTGACAGTTGGGCACTGATGTTGGGTGATTGGGCCTGGCTCTCAGTCGGTGTTCCAATTCATCCTAAAGGTGTTTGATCGGGTTGAGGTCAGGGCTCTGTACAGGCCAGTCAAGTTCTTCCACACCGATCTCAACAAACATTTCTGTATGGACCTCGCTTTGTGCATGGGGGCATTGTCATGCTGAAACAGGAAAGGGCCTTCCCCAAACTGTTGCCACAAAGTTTGAAGCATAGAAGCATCTAGAATGTCTTTGTATACTGTAGTGTTTAGATTCCCCTTCATTGGAACGAAAGGGGCCCGAACCATGAAAAACAGCCCCAGACCATTATTCCTCCGCCTATAACCAAATTCTTCTGTCGGACTGCCAGATGGTGAAGCGTGATTCATCACTCCAGAGAACGAGGTTCCACTGCTCCAGAGTCCAATGGCGATGAAACTTTACACGACTCCAGCTGACGCTGACATTTTGGTGATCTTAGGCTTGTGTGCAGCTGCTCAGCCATGGAAACCCATTTCATGAAGCTCCTGATGAACAGTTATTGTGCTGAAGTTGCTTCCAGAGGCAGTTTGGAACACGGTAGTGAGTGTTGTAACCGAGGACAGACAAAAAATGTTTTACGCCCTACACAATTCAGCGCTCCCATTCTGTTAGCTTGTGTGGCCTACCACTTCATGGCTGAGCCGTTGTTGCTCCTTAGACGTTTCCACTTCACAATAACAGCACTATAACAGCTCTAGCAGGGCAGAAATTTGACAAACTGACTTGTTGGAAAGGTGGCATCCTATGACGGTGCCACGTTGAAAGTCACTGAGCTCTTCAGTAAGGCCATTCTACTGCCAATGTTTGTCTATGGAGATTGCATGGCTGTGTGCTCAATTTTATACACCTGTCAGCAACGGGTGTGGCTGAAATAGCCGAATCCACTCATTTGAAAAGTGTCCTCATACACTATAAATGAAAAAGTATGTGCTGTTCAGAGATGAATGAACCCCACTCTTTGGGAGGAGAATCCTCAATGGGACCAAGTTAACGTTTTCCCTAAATGCATTAGACGCGAGTCATAAAGATCCATCTGTGAATATGCTTTATACTGTCCTATGGGCCCTGGTCTATGGCCCCTATGGGCCCTGGACTACTGTCCTATGGACCCTGGTCTATGGCCCCTATGGGCCCTGGACTACTGTCCTATGGACCCTGGTCTACTGTCCTATGGGCCCTGGTCTATGGCCCCTATGGGCCCCCGTTTTCACTATATATTTTACCTCTTGGGGATGTTATTCGAAAACATAATGTAAACTTTCACTGCTATGCGGATGACACACAGCTGTACATTTCAATGAAACATGGTGAAGCCCCAAAATTGCCCTCGCTAGAAGCATGTGTTTCAGACATAAGGAAGTGGATGGCTGCAAACTTTCTACTATTAAACTCGGACAAAACAGAGATGCTTGTTCTAGGTCCCAAGAAACAAAGAGATCTTCTGTTGAATCTGACAATTAATCTTAATGGTTGTACAGTCGTCTCAAATAAAACTGTGAAGGACCTCGGCGTTACTCTGGACCCTGATCTCTCTTTTGAAGAACATATCAAGACCATTTCGAGGACAGCTTTTTTCCATCTACGTAACATTGCAAAAATCAGAAACTTTCTGTCCAAAAATGATGCAGAAAAATTAATCCATGCTTTTGTCACTTCTAGGTTAGACTACTGCAATGCTCTATTTTCCGGCTACCCGGATAAAGCACTAAATAAACTTCAGTTAGTGCTAAATACGGCTGCTAGAATCCTGACTAGAACCCAAAAATTTGATCATATTACTCCAGTGCTAGCCTCTCTACACTGGCTTCCTGTCAAAGCAAGGGCTGATTTCAAGGTTTTACTGCTAACCTACAAAGCATTACATGGGCTTGCTCCTACCTATCTCTCTGATTTGGTCCTGCCGTACATACCTATACGTACGCTACGGTCACAAGACGCAGGCCTCCTAATTGTCCCTAGAATTTCTAAGCAAACAGCTGGAGGCAGGGCTTTCTCCTATAGAGCTCCATTTTTATGGAACGGTCTGCCTACCCATGTCAGAGACGCAAACTCGGTCTCAACCTTTAAGTCTTTACTGAAGACTCATCTCTTCAGTGGGTCATATGATTGAGTGTAGTCTGGCCCAGGAGTGGGAAGGTGAACGGAAAGGCTCTGGAGCAACGAACCGCCCTTGCTGTCTCTGCCTGGCCGGTTCCCCTCTTTCCACTGGGATTCTCTGCCTCTAACCCTATTACAGGGGCTGAGTCACTGGCTTGCTGGGGCTCTCTCATGCCGTCCCTGGAGGGGGTGCGTCACCTGAGTGGGTTGATTCACTGTTGTGGTCATCCTGTCTGGGTTGGCGCCCCCCCCCCCTTGGGTTGTGCCGTGGCGGAGATCTTTGTGGGCTATACTCAGCCTTGTCTCAGGATGGTAAGTTGGTGGTTGAAGATATCCCTCTAGTGGTGTGGGGGCTGTGCTTTGGCAAAGTGGGTGGGGTTATATCCTTCCTGTTTGGCCCTGTCCGGGGGTGTCCTCGGATGGGGCCACAGTGTCTCCTGACCCCTCCTGTCTCAGCCTCCAGTATTTATGCTGCAGTAGTTTATGTGTCGGGGGCTGGGGTCAGTTTGTTATATCTGGAGTACTTCTCCTGTCCTATTCGGTGTCCTGTGTGAATCTAAGTGTGCGTTCTCTAATTCTCTCCTTCTCTCTTTCTTTCTCTCTCTCGGAGGACCTGAGCCCTAGGACCATACCCCAGGACTACCTGACATGATGACTCCTTGCTGTCCCCAGTCTACCTGGCCATGCTGCTGCTCCAGTTTCAACTTCCACCTGACTGTGCTGCTGCTCTAGTTTCAACTGTTCTGCCTTATTATTATTCGACCATGCTGGTCATTTATGAACATTGAACATCTTGACCATGTTCTGTTATAATCTCCACCCGGCACAGCCAGAAGAGGACTGGCCACCCCACATAGCCTGGTTCCTCTCTAGGTTTCTTCCTAGGTATTGGCCTTTCTAGGGAGTTTTTCCTAGCCACCGTGCTTCTACACCTGCATTGCTTGCTGTTTGGGGTTTTAGGCTGGGTTTCTGTACAGCACTTTGAGATATCAGCTGATGTACGAAGGGCTATATAAATAAATTTGATTTGATTTGATTTGGTCTATGGACCCTGGTCTAAGGCCCCTATGGACCCTGGACTACTGTCCTATGGGCCCTGGTCTATGGACCCTATGGGCCCTGGTCTACAGCCCCTGGTCTACTGTCCTATGGGCCCTGGTCTACAGCCCCTATGGGCCCTGGTCTAAGGACCCTGGTCTAAGGCCCCTATGGGCCCTGGTCTACAGCCCCTATGGGCCCTGGTCTATGGACCCTGGTCTAAGGCCCCTATGGGCCCTGGTCTTCAGCCCCTGGTCTACAGCCCCTATGGACCCTGGTCTACTGTCCTATGGGCCCTGGTCTATGGCCCCTATGGGCCCTGGTCTATGGACCCTGGTCTAAGGCCCCTATGGGCCCTGGTCTACAGCCCCTGGTCTTCAGCCCCTATGGGCCCTGGTCTACAGCCCCTGGTCTACAGCCCCTATGGGCCCTGGTCTATGGCCCCTGGTCTACTGTCCTATGGGCCCTGGTCTACTGTCCTATGGGCCCTGGTCTACAGCCCCTATGGGCCCTGGTCTATGGCCCCTATGGGCCCTGGTCTACTGTCCTATGGGCCCTGGTCTACTGTCCTATGAGCCCTGGTCTATGGCCCCTATGGGCCCTATGGGCCCTGGTCTACGGCCCCTATGGCCCCTGGTCTACTGTCCCTATGGCCCCTGGTCTACAGCCCCTATGGGCCCTGGTCTACAGCCCCTATGGGCCCTGGTCTACAGCCCCTGGTCTACAGCCCCTATGGGCCCTGGTCTACAGCCCCTATGGGCCCTGGTCTATGGCCCCTATGGGCCCTGGTCTACTGTCCTATGGGCCCTGGTCTATGGCCCCTATGGGCCCTGGTCTACAGCCCCTATGGCCCCTGGTCTACAGCCCCTATGGCCCCTGGTCTATGGCCCCTGGTCTACGGCCCCTATAGGCCCTGGTCTACTGTCCTATGGGCCCTGGTCTACTGTCCTATGGGCCCTGGTCTACTGTCCTATGGGCCCTGGTCTACTGTCCTATGGGCCCTGGTTTACGGCCCCTATAGCCCCTGGTCTACTGTCCTATGGGCCCTGGTCTATGGCCCCTGGTCTACTGTCCTATGGGCCCTGGTTTACGGCCCCTACGGCCCCTGGACTATGGGGACTGGTCTTCTGTCCTATCAGTTAAGAGCGTTGGGCCAGTAACCTAAAGGTTGCTAGTTTGAATCCCTGAGCCGACAAGGTGAAAAATCTGCCGATGTGCCTATGGGCCCTGGTCTACAGCCCCTATGGGCCCTGGTCTATGGCCCCTATGGCCCCTGGTCTACTGTCCTATGGGCCCTGGTCTACTGTCCTATGGGCCCTGGTCTATGGCCCCTATGGGCCCTGGTCTACTGTCCTATGGGCCCTGGTCTATGGCCCCTAGAGCACGGCACTTAAGCCTAATAGCTCCAGGGTCGCCGGCTGATCCCTGGCCGTGACACTACTCTCAGAGGGCGTCCCAGGGGGTGTTAACCACTGGTGCATGGGACCGAGAGACTGGTTAACCACTGAGACTGAAAAACAGCTTCTATCTGTTAAACAGCCATCACTAGCACATCAGAGGCTGCTGCCTATAGGCATAGACTAGAAATCACAGGTTAACCACTGGTACATGGGACGAGACTGAAAAACAGCTTCTCTCTCAGTGGCCATCAGACTGTTAAACAGCCACTAACACATTAGTGGCTGCTGCCTTGAGGCATAGACGAGAAATTAGTGGTTAACCGATTAATCGGCACATCTGATTATTCAGGATTTCATAACAATCGGTAAGGCTGACCACCTGTTACTCCACGAGGAGACTGCGTGGCAGGCTGACCACCTGTTACTCCACGAGGAGACTGCTGACCACCTGTTACTCCACGAGGAGACTGCTGACCACCTGTTACTCCACGAGGAGACTGCTGACCACCTGTTACTCCACGAGGAGACTGCTGACCACCTGTTACTCCACGAGGAGACTGCGTGGCAGGCTGACCACCTGTTACTCCACGAGGAGACTGAGTGGCAGGCTGACCACCTGTTACTCCAGGAGGAGACTGCGTGGCAGGCTGACTACCTGTTACTCCACGAGGAGACTGCGTGGCAGGCTGACTACCTGTTACTCCACGAGGAGACTGAGTGGCAGGCTGACCACCTGTTACTCCAGGAGGAGACTGCATGGCAGGCTGACTACCTGTTACTCCACGAGGAGACTGAGTGGCAGGCTGACCACCTGTTACTCCACGAGGAGACTGCGTGGCAGGCTGACCACCTGTTACTCCACGAGGAGACTGAGTGGCAGGCTGACCACCTGTTACTCCAGGAGGAGACTGCATGGCAGGCTGACTACCTGTTACTCCACGAGGAGACTGCGTGGCAGGCTGACTACCTGTTACTCCAGGAGGAGACTGCGTGGCAGGCTGACCACCTGTTACTCCATGAGGAGACTGCTGACCACCTGTTACTCCACGAGGAGACTGCTGACCACCTGTTACTCCACGAGGAGACTGCTGACCACCTGTTACTCCACGAGGAGACTGCGTGGCAGGCTGACCACCTGTTACTCCACGAGGAGACTGCGTGGCAGGCTGACTACCTGTTACTCCAGGAGGAGACTGCGTGGCAGGCTGACCACCTGTTACTCCACGAGGAGACTGAGTGGCAGGCTGACTACCTGTTACTCCACGAGGAGACTGCGTGGCAGGCTGACTACCTGTTACTCCACGAGGAGACTGCGTGGCAGGCTGACCACCTGTTACTCCACGAGGAGACTGAGTGGCAGGCTGACTACCTGTTACTCCACGAGGAGACTGCGTGGCAGGCTGACTACCTGTTACTCCACGAGGAGACTGCGTGGCAGGCTGACCACCTGTTATGTGAGTGCAGCAAGGAGCCAAGGTAAGGTGCTAGATAGCATTAAACGTATCTTATAATAAACTAGTTAACTACACATGGTTGATGATATTACTAGGTTAACTAGCTTGTCCTGCGTTGCATATAATCAATGCGGTGCCTGTTAATTTATCATCGAATCACAACCTACTTCAACTTCGCTAAACGGGTGATGACTTAAAAGCTCATTTGCGAAAAAAAAGCACAATCGTTGCAGCAATGTGTACCTAACCATAAACATCAATGCCTTTATTAAAATCAATACACAAGTATATATTTTTAAACCTGCATATTTAGTTAAAAGAAATTCATGTTAGCAGGCAATATTAACTAGGGAACTTGTGTCACTTCTCTTGCGTTCTGTGCAACAGAGTCAGGGTAAATGCAGCAGTTTGGGTCACCTGGCTCATTGTGAACTGTGTGAAGACTATTACTTCCTAACAAAGACCGTAATTAATTTGCCAGAATTTTACAGAATCAAGACATAACATTGAAGGTTGTGCAATGTAACAGCAATATTTAGACTTATGGATGCCACCCGTTAGATAAAATACGGAACGGTTCCGTATCTCACCGAAAGAATTAATGTTTTGTTTTCTAAATGATAGTTTCCGGATTTGACCATATCAATGACCTAAGGCTCGTATTTGTGTGTGTTCATTATATTATAATTAAGTCTTATGATTTGATATTTGATAGAGCAGTCTGACTGAGCGATGGTAGGCACCAGCAGGCTCGTAAGCATTCATTCAAACAGCACTTTCCTGTGTTTGCCAGCAGCTCTTCGCTGTGCTTCAAGCATTGAGCTGTTTAAGCCAATCAACTCCTTAGATTAGGCTGGCAATACTAAAGTCCCTATTAGAACATCCAATAGTCAAAGGTATATTAAATACAAATTGTATAGAGAGAAATAGACCTATAATAACTACAACCTAAACCTTCTTACCTGAGAATATTGAAAACTCATGTTAAAAGGAACCACCAGCTTTCATATGATCTCATGTTCTGAACAAGGAACTGAAACGTTAGCTTTCTTACATGGCACATATTGCACTTTTACTTTCTTCTCCAACACTTAGTTTTTGCATTATTTAAACCAAATTGAACAGGTTCCATTATTTATTTCAGAATAAATAGATGTATTTATATTTTATATTAAGAAAATAAGAGTTAATTTAGTATTGTTGTAATTGTCATTATTACAAAAAATATATTTAAAAAAAAATTAAATTGTAAAAATATAATTTTTTAATTTATTTTTTAATGTATTTTTTAAATCAGCCGATTAATCGGTATCGGCATTTTATTGGTCTTCCAATAATCAATATCGCGTTGAAAAATCATAAGTCGGTCGAGCGCTACTAGAAATCACAGGTTAACCACTGACTGTACATACAGTCAAACAAGACAAACATAAACACCCATATCTGACAAACACACCCTCCCTTTAGTTCATAGAGCAATCTGGTCGTTGTCCCCCTGGTCCTGCTGTATGGAGGAACACCTTACACTTTAACCAGATACACACCCTGCTTACACAAACAGACATTTCATTCCATTGCGTCCCCAGAGTCAGACTTGAAATGTATTGAGATTGGGGTGGTGTACAATAAACAGTACAATGTACAATAAACAGTTCCCATATCCCTGGGAACAACGGACTCCTCTAAGGCCAAAGTCGACATTCTAGAAAGCATGATGCAAACACATAACACTGAAGCCTCGGCCACGGCGCTGGAGCCTCGGTGCTGGAGCCACGGCGCTGGAGCCTCGGCCACGGCGCTGGAGCCTCGGCCACGGCGCTGGAGCCTCGGCCACGGCGCTGGAGCCTCGGCCATGGATTTAGAGATAATAGATGTAAACATAATAAACATTCCTTTGGATCCAGACGGACCTCTTTCCATGACGTAGACCAGGTGAATCCAGGTGAAAGATACGATCCCTTATTAATGTCACTTGTTGAATCCACTTCAATCAGTGTAGATGAAGGGGAGGAGACGGGTTAAAGAAGGATTTTTAAGCCTTGAGACAATTGAGATATTTGGATTGTGTATGCTTACCATTCAAAAGTTGAATGGGCTAAACAAAAGATTGATGTGCCTTAGTAAGTGCACCAGTATGTCAAGAACTGCAACGCTACTGGGTTTATCAGGCTCAACAGTTTCCTGTGTGTGTATCAAGAATGGTCCACCACCCAAAGGACATCCAGCCAATTTGACAAATGTGGGACGCATTGGAGTCAATATGGGACCAGCAGCCCCGTGGAACGCTTTAGATACCTTGTAGAGTCCATGCCCCTGACGAATTGAGGCTGTTCTGAGGACAAAAAGGGGTTCATAATGTTTGGTTTTTATGTACACGGAGTATTCCTAATCTAACGAAACATGTGCCTGGCTTCCGCCGAGCCTCGGGCTGTTCGTCCAGGCTCCACCTGTCACGTCAACTCGGTGAGATACTGAGAATTATACCGCAACAAACTGCATGCAACTTCGCCAAACATCCCAACAAGTGTATCTAGCCTAGCGGCAGAATTAATCTGGGAAAGTATTTAAATCGTTTCCGTAACAAACACAGTTAGTTTGATAATAACCGGTGGGTTCAGTGTTCTATTGAAGGTTGATAGTTAATCCGGTCCCCGTGACCCGGCGCCTCGCACTACACTACTTCAGATCACTTCTCGTCGACAAGCGGAGAAGAGGGCTGAAACAACAGCCCCCCGGTCCGTAGAGACCTCCAAGTTAAGTCACACATGAAACTTCGAGAGAAGTTGTTGAGTAAAGATTCCCGTTGATGGGAGCTCACCTTGTGGTACTGTCGGAGATGTGTCGCTGCCATCCTGGTCCGCCATTTGTCCTGATGTCAGATGATCGGGATTAGCTGCGCGACCGAGCGGAAGTAAGAGGACAGGGGGTCGGTGTGGAAAGGCCCCGCGCGCAGACAGGTGAGGGACAACATACACACCTGCTTCTGTTTGATGGTCTGTCAATGCAAAAACACTTAGACCCATCTAAGTGCTATACCACTAACCCAAACTCGCTATGAATAGAAGTTACACTCAGGAAATTGTGTGGATACAGGGTTACGTTTCCTCTAGGTACAGATCTAGGATCATATACCTCTCCTCTTCCCCCCTGAGGGGGGGGGGGGCAACGTCACCTTGTTGAATACATAGACCAATATGTACAACTACTGGTGAAGTCTGGATATTGATCGTGTTGGAAAACAACAACAACACGAGTGCAATGACTGATGCAATCAATTTATTCAACCAATGTTTCGACAGCTATGTCTTCTGCAGGGGTTTTCATAGACGTCTGGCAATAATGATAATGTTGCCTGCCTGGTATAGTAAAGGACTGGCAATAATGATAATGTTGCCTGCCTGGTATAGTAAAGGACTGGCAATAATGATCATGTTGCCTGCCTGGTACAGTAAAGGACTGGCAATAATGATAATGTTGCCTGCCTGGTACAGTAAAGGACTGGCAATAATGATAATGTTGCCTGCCTGGTACAGTAAAGGACTGGCAATAATGATAATGTTGCCTGCCTGGTACAGTAAAGGACTGACAATAATGATAATGTTGCCTGCCTGGTACAGTAAAGGACTGGCAATAATGATAATGTTGCCTGCCTGGTATAGTAAAGGACTGGCAATAATGATAATGTTGCCTGCCTGGTATAGTAAAGGACTTCATTATACTCTGCATGTTTATTGTACTGTGGACACCAGGGAGGTCAAACTCATGTTTATCTCGGAGACCATTCAGTCTTCGAGGTGTTATATAGGACTTTTTGATGATCCCCGACTGTCTAGTTTTCATTTTGGTGATTATTAGCCAGCTGGACCGACAAGAAACTATATGAATGAAGGTAAATGTTTATTTCTACACAGTTTAGAGTTGATTTTTTAAAAAGTCATTTTATAGTATATTGAGTTGATCTCGCCAACTCAAAACGAGCTGCAGGTCTCACCCCTGTATGTTTTTGGTCATTTTCTAGTATATTGAGTTGTCCAAATAAATTCTAATATATTACTAATTCTACTATATTACTATTACTAATTCTACTATATTACTATTACTAATTCTACTATATTACTATTACTAATTCTACTATACTACTATTACTAATTCTACTATAATATTACTAATTCTACTATATTACTATTACTAATTCTACTATACTACTATTACTAATTCTACTATATTACTATTACTAATTCTACTATATTACTATTACTAATTCTACTATATTACTAATTCTACTATAATATTACTATTACTAATTCTACTATAATATTACTATTACTAATTCTACTATATTACTATTACTAATTCTACTATAATATTACTAATTCTACTATATTACTAATTCTACTATACTACTATTACTAATTCTACTATACTATTACTAATTCTACTATACTATTACTAATTCTACTATACTATTACTAATTCTACTATACTATTACTAATTCTACTATAATATTACTAATTCTACTATATTACTAATTCTACTATAATATTACTAATTCTACTATATTACTAATTCTACTATAATATGACTAATTCTACTATAATATTACTAATTCTACTATAATATTACTAATTCTACTATACTACTAATTCTACTATAATATTACTAATTCTACTATAATATTACTAATTCTACTATAATATTACTAATTCTACTATACTACTAATTCTACTATACTACTAATTCTACTATAATATTACTAATTCTACTATATTACTAATTCTACAATAATATTACTAATTCTACTATAATATTACTAATTCTACTATACTACTAATTCTACTATAATATTACTAATTCTACTATACTACTAATTCTACTATAATATTACTAATTCTACTATACTACTAATTCTACTATACTACTAATTCTACTATAATATTACTAATTCTACTATATTACTAATTCTATAATATTACTAATTCTACTATAATATTACTAATTCTACTATAATATTACTAATTCTACTATACTACCAGGAAAATGAGTTTGAGTATTTTAATGAAGTAAAAATGTTTGATTAGTCCCGTCTATTCACGTGAGTTGTAATTTAACAGTTGTGGTTTGTTTACATTGAATTGAATTGGATAAATAAAGATATAGTGGGGAATACATTCATTTATTTATTTCAGGAAACAGACTAGAATTAAGAACATATTGAAGGCAGTTTTACAACCACAGTTTCAACTGTAGGAGATTAAAAGGTCCAGCAGTTTTCAGCTCAATATCAAATCATTTCTGGGAAACAATTAAGTAACTTATGATAATTGTTGTAAATTAAAACGGGGAAAAATAAAATAATAATAGCTTCTTAGTAGCAAAGAGCAAGAATTTTACTAGGACTGTCTGGGAGTGGTCTGAGTGGGGAGGGGAGAACTGAAGTCTAGCTGTTATTGGCAGAGAAGTTTGGAACTTTCTTATTGGTCTATTAACTAATTTACCGCTTGGTGATGTCACCATCCTACCAAAATAGGCAGACATTTCAGGTGGTCTTTGTAAACAGCTCTCACACTAAAGACATTATAATTTTCAGGAAACTGCACTGGACATTAAAGGTCCCCAAAGCGAACACATCCCTGGGTCGCTCCTCTTTTCAGTTCGCTGCAGCTAGCGACTGGAACGAGCTGCAACAAACACTCAAACTGGACAGTTTTATCTCAATCTCTTCATTCAAAGACTCCATCATGGACTCTTACTGACAGTAGTGGCTGCTTTGTGTGATGTATTGTTGTCTCTACCTTCTTGCCCTTTGTGCTGTTGTCTGTGCCCAATAATGTTTGGACCATGTTATGTGCTGCTACCATGTTGTGCTGCTACCATGTTGTGTTGCTACCATGTTGTGCTGCTACCATGTTGTTCTGCTACCATGTTGTTCTGCTACCATGTTGTGCTGCTACCATGTTGTGCTGCTACCATGTTGTGCTGCTACCATGTTGTGCTGCTACCATGCTGTGTTGCTACCATGCTGTTCTGCTACCATGTTGTGCTGCTACCATGTTGTGTTGCTACCATGCTGTGTTGTCATGTGTTCCTGCCTTGCTATGTTGTTAGGTCTCCCTTTATGTAGTGGTGTGGTGTCTCTTGTCGTGATGTGTCTTGTCCCCGTAGGAGGCCTTTCGGTAGGCCGTCATTGTAAATAAGAATCTGTTAACTGACTTGTCTAGTTAAATTAAGGTTAAAGTATAAAACATAAATGTAAAAAAGGTGTCGATTCGGGATTGGCCCTTCTGATGCAGTTCTGCTGTGTTCAGATCTGGGTTCAAAAGCCCCTGTGAGCAGCCATACCGGCTCCTAAGGCCACCAGTTTCACCAGTAGAAAGATCTGGTGAGGAAACTGTCTGCAGAGCTAAGCCAGCTGCCAAAGGCGGCATTCCCTGGCTGCGGTGCGGGACACAACCCTGTCTGTCACCGGGACTATCGTCCTCTGAGAGTTCATCTGGTATCATCACATTCTCCTCCCTCACCACCACAAACACTGAGGAGGAGGAGGACCTGGGGGAGGAAGGGAGAGAGAGAGGAAGGTGTAACTTAAGGTAAAGTGTAAACATGGAAGCTTAGTTGATTTGTATCCTTTCAGTACTTTTTTTTTTTTACACAGTTTGGACACATCTACTCATTCCAGGGGGGGGGGGGGGGGGTTAGGACATGTTATTGATATACAGAACCAGTCAACAGTTTGGACACATCTACTCATTCCAGGGGGGGGGGGGGGGTTAGGACATGTTATTGATATACAGAACCAGTCAACAGTTTGGACACATCTACTCATTCCAGGGGGGGGGGGGGGGTTAGGACATGTTATTGATATACAGAACCAGTCAACAGTTGGGACACATCGACTCATTCAAGGGTTTTAGACACGCCTACTCATTAGATTAAAGTAACAGTTTGGACACGCCTACTCATTAGATTAAAGTAACAGTTTGGACACGCCTACTCATTAGATTAAAGTAACAGTTTGGACACGCCTACTCATTAGATTAAAGTAACAGTTTGGACACGCCTACTCATTAGATTAAAGTAACAGTTTGGACACACCTACTCATTAGATTAAAGTAACAGTTTGGACACACCTACTCATTAGATTAAAGTAACAGTTTGGACACACCTACTCATTCAAGGGTTTTTCTTTGTTTCTACATTGTAGAATAATAGTGAAGTCATCAACACTATGAAATAACACATATGGAATCATGTAGTAACCAACACAATGAAATACCACATATGGAATCATGTAGTAACCAACACAATGAAATACCACATATGGAATCATGTAGTAACCAACACAATGAAATACCACATATGGAATCATGTAGTAACCACCACAATGAAATACCACATATGGAATCATGTAGTAACCACCACAATGAAATAACACATATGGAATCATGTAGTAACCAACACAATGAAATACCACATATGGAATCATGTAGTAACCAACACAATGAAATACCACGTATGGAATCATGTAGTAACCACCACAATGAAATACCACGTATTGAATCATGTAGTAACCAACACAATGAAATACCACGTATGGAATCATGTAGTAACCACCACAATGAAATACCACGTATGGAATCATGTAGTAACCAACACAATGAAATACCACATATGGAATCATGTAGTAACCAACACAATGAAATAACACATATGGAATCATGTAGTAACCAACACAATGAAATACCACATATGGAATCATGTAGTAACCAACACAATGAAATACCACATATGGAATCATGTAGTAACCAACACAATGAAATACCACGTATGGAATCATGTAGTAACCAACACAATGAAATACCACATATGGAATCATGTAGTAACCACCACAATGAAATACCACATATGGAATCATGTAGTAACCAACACAATGAAATACCACATATGGAATCATGTAGTAACCACCACAATGAAATACCACGTATGGAATCATGTAGTAACCAACACAATGAAATACCACATATGGAATCATGTAGTAACCAACACAATGAAATACCACGTATGGAATCATGTAGTAACCAACACAATGAAATACCACGTATGGAATCATGTAGTAACCAACACAATGAAATACCACATATGGAATCATGTAGTAACCACCACAATGAAATACCACGTATGGAATCATGTAGTAACCAACACAATGAAATACCACGTATGGAATCATGTAGTAACCAACACAATGAAATACCACATATGGAATCATGTAGTAACCACCACAATGAAATACCACGTATGGAATCATGTAGTAACCAACACAATGAAATACCACGTATGAAATCATGTAGTAACCAACACAATGAAATACCACGTATGAAATCATGTAGTAACCACCACAATGAAATACCACGTATGGAATCATGTAGTAACCAACACAATGAAATACCACGTATGAAATCATGTAGTAACCAACACAATGAAATACCACGTATGGAATCATGTAGTAACCACCACAATGAAATACCACGTATGGAATCATGTAGTAACCACCACAATGAAATACCACGTATGGAATCATGTAGTAACCAACACAATGAAATACCACGTATGGAATCATGTAGTAACCACCACAATGAAATACCACGTATGGAATCATGTAGTAACCACCACAATGAAATACCACGTATGGAATCATGTAGTAACCACCACAATGAAATACCACGTATGGAATCATGTAGTAACCAACACAATGAAATACCACGTATGGAATCATGTAGTAACCAACACAATGAAATACCACATATGGAATCATGTAGTAACCAACACAATGAAATACCACGTATGAAATCATGTAGTAACCAACACAATGAAATACCACGTATGGAATCATGTAGTAACCAACACAATGAAATACCACGTATGGAATCATGTAGTAACCACCACAATGAAATACCACGTATGGAATCATGTAGTAACCAACACAATGAAATACCACGTATGAAATCATGTAGTAACCAACACAATGAAATACCACGTATGGAATCATGTAGTAACCAACACAATGAAATACCACGTATGGAATCATGTAGTAACCACCACAATGAAATACCACGTATGGAATCATGTAGTAACCACCACAATGAAATAACACGTATGGAATCATGTAGTAACCACCACAATGAAATACCACGTATGGAATCATGTAGTAACCAACACAATGAAATAACACGTATGGAATCATGTAGTAACCACCACAATGAAATACCACGTATGGAATCATGTAGTAACCAACACAATGAAATACCACGTATGGAATCATGTAGTAACCAACACAATGAAATACCACGTATGGAATCATGTAGTAACCAACACAATGAAATACCACGTATGGAATCATGTAGTAACCAACACAATGAAATACCACGTATGGAATCATGTAGTAACCACCACAATGAAATACCACGTATGGAATCATGTAGTAACCAACACAATGAAATACCACGTATGGAATCATGTAGTAACCAACACAATGAAATACCACGTATGGAATCATGTAGTAACCACCACAATGAAATACCACGTATGGAATCATGTAGTAACCACCACAATGAAATACCACGTATGGAATCATGTAGTAACCACCACAATGAAATACCACGTATGGAATCATGTAGTAACCACCACAATGAAATACCACGTATGGAATCATGTAGTAACCACCACAATGAAATACCACGTATGGAATCATGTAGTAACCACCACAATGAAATACCACGTATGGAATCATGTAGTAACCAACACAATGAAATACCACGTATGGAATCATGTAGTAACCAACACAATGAAATACCACGTATGGAATCATGTAGTAACCAACACAATGAAATACCACGTATGGAATCATGTAGTAACCAACACAATGAAATACCACGTATGGAATCATGTAGTAACCAACACAATGAAATAACACATATGGAATCATGTAGTAACCAACACAATGAAATACCACGTATGGAATCATGTAGTAACCAACACAATGAAATACCACGTATGGAATCATGTAGTAACCAACACAATGAAATACCACGTATGGAATCATGTAGTAACCAACACAATGAAATACCACGTATGGAATCATGTAGTAACCACCACAATGAAATACCACGTATGGAATCATGTAGTAACCAACACAATGAAATACCACGTATGGAATCATGTAGTAACCACCACAATGAAATACCACGTATGGAATCATGTAGTAACCAACACAATGAAATACCACGTATGGAATCATGTAGTAACCAACACAATGAAATACCACGTATGGAATCATGTAGTAACCAACACAATGAAATACCACGTATGGAATCATGTAGTAACCACCACAATGAAATACCACGTATGGAATCATGTAGTAACCAACATATACAAATTAAAAAT
Organism: Oncorhynchus kisutch; assembly: GCF_002021735.2. Lineage (NCBI taxonomy): Eukaryota > Metazoa > Chordata > Actinopteri > Salmoniformes > Salmonidae > Oncorhynchus > Oncorhynchus kisutch. The sequence continues at coordinate 44,381,105 of NC_034194.2, forward strand.
ATATATATATTTAATATGAGAGTAGCCACCCTTTGATTTTGACAGCTTTGCACTCTCAACCAGCTTCACCTGGAATGCTTTTCCAACAGTCTTGAAGGAGTTCCCACATATGCTGAGCACTTGTTGGCTGCATTTCCTTCACTCTGCGGTCCAACTCATCCAAAACCATCTCAACTGGGTTGAGGTCGGGTGATTGTGGAGCCCAGGTCATCTGATGCAGCACTCCATCACTCTCCTTCTTGGTCAAATAGCCCTGACACAGCCTGGAGGTGTGTTGGGTCATTGTCCTGTTGGAAAACAAATGATAGTAAAAATAAAACCCTGGAATGAGTAGGTGTGTCCAAACCTTTGACTGGTACTGTGTGTGTGTGTGTGTGTGTGTGTGTGTGTGTGTGTGTGTGTGTGTGTGTGTGTATGTATGTATGTCCCAAGTCATGCTGATAACCTTACCAATAAGTCAACTTTACTCATTATCAAAAAAAGTGTCCTTTGCCACTGCACGTTCATGAGTGCCAAGATATCTGACCCGGCCTCTAAACCATGCCAGGACCAGCAGAACCCCCGACAGCAGGTCCCCTTAGTCCAGGACCAGCAGAAACCCCGACAGCAGGTCCCCTTAGTCCAGGAGCAGCAGAAACACCAACCCCGACAGCAGGTCCCCTTAGTCCAGGAGCAGCAGAAACACCAACCCCGACAGCAGGTCCACTTAGTCCAGGAGCAGCAGAACCCCCGACAGCAGGTCCCCTTAGTCCAGGAGCAGCAGAACCCCCGACAGCAGGTCCCCTTAGTCCAGGACCAGCAGAAACCCCGACAGCAGGTCCCCTTAGTCCAGGAGCAGCAGAAACACCAACCCCGACAGCAGGTCCACTTAGTCCAGGAGCAGCAGAACCCCCGACAGCAGGTCCCCTTAGTCCAGGAGCAGCAGAACCCCCGACAGCAGGTCCCCTTAGTCCAGGACCAGCAGAACCCCCGACAGCAGGTCCCCTTAGTCCAGGAGCAGCAGAAACACCAACCCAGACAGCAGGTCCCCTTAGTCCAGGACCAGCAGAACCCCGACAGCAGGTCCCCTTAGTCCAGGACCAGCAGAACCCCCGACAGCAGGTCCCCTTAGTCCAGGAGCAGCAGAAACCCCGACAGCAGGTCCACTTAGTCCAGGAGCAGCAGAAACACCAACCCCGACAGCAGGTCCCCTTAGTCCAGGAGCAGCAGAACCCCCGACAGCAGGTCCCCTTAGTCCAGGAGCAGCAGAAACACCAACCCCGACAGCAGGTCCCCTTAGTCCAGGAGCAGCAGAAACACCAACCCCGACAGCAGGTCCACTTAGTCCAGGAGCAGCCATGGAAACTCCTTCAGTCCTCACTGTAGTTCCACCAATCTGTTTTACAGCCTCTGCATACGATACATCATGACTGATTCTATATCTCTGAGCCTCTCTATGCGCCTCTCTATGGTAATACCACCCCCCCACCACCCACCCACACACACACACACACAACCTTCACATTGCTCCCACAATCACCATCCCCTCCACACTTCACACAGATTTTCTTTCTCTAAAATTTGAACAGCTACATGTCCCATTCAAAACATCAGTGTGGATGGGACAAATTCTCTGACATTAAAACTATGAAATCCTATCTGTACTTTCCCTGGCACAATGTTCTCAAACCTCCAGCAGCACTGATCCCTTCTTTTCCCACTGATCAACCTTCTGGCCTCCCCAGTAACATTTTCTTCACTATCATCCCAGTGATGACTCCCCTCCACCTGGTATACACACCACAGGGACGTGGCCTTTTTAAATCTTCTTCCCATTGTCAGAATCTTCTCTCGCTGAACCTGGCTACAACAAAATTGTAACAATCTACCATTTCCAAATGAACTGAACTAAATTTCACTTCACCTACCACTTGCTCTATGGCAGGTGCTTCTACACCTGCATTGCTTGCTGTTTTTCGGGTTTAGTCTGGGTTTCTGTACAGCACTTTGTGGCATCAGGTGATGTAAGAAGGGCTTTATAAATACATTTGAGTTTGTCAGATAAGACAGGCCTCATCAAAACACTTCCACCACTTTCCATTCCATCACATCATTACTCTTGCTTCCTACCGTAGCCCTCTTCATGTTTTCGGTATCATCATCTCTTCTTCTTCCTCTGTCTTTCCACTACCGACCATTCTCGGTCCTTGACCCTCATCCTCCCGCTCCATTCCATCAGAACTGACACCGCGATTATTCTCATTCCAGCACAGCTGTTGCTTCATCCACTGTTTTCCTTAATTTCCTCCATTTCGTCCGCACTACTCGGCGCCATGTCCGACCCTACCCGGCATGCAGCATGTCAGCTGTTAGTCCCGCAGCGGCTGTCGTTTTAAACCTGTTACCAGGAAGACGGAGGAAACCAGGAACTAGAGATCGTTGCAGCACTAGTTTTCTGCCAGCAGCACAAACCTTGACGCTTGGTATGTTACTGAGGAAACCTTCAAAATAAAAGCCCGCGTTTCAAAACATTGCAATGTGGATGATTCACTCAAACGGCCGCTTGTGTGCCAACAAGAATATAAAATATGGTTTTAAAAATATTTTTTTAAGACCAATAATTTAAAAAATACAATGTTGACACTGGTATGTCCTTAACTCCCTTATCTTACCTCATTGGCGCTCACTGTATATAGACTTTGTTTTCTTTTGTTGACTATGTTTTGTTTACTCCATGTGTAACTCTGTGTTGTTGTTTGTGTCAAACTGCTATGTTTTATCTTGGCCAGGTCGCAGTTGTAAATGAGAACTTGTTCTCAACTAGCCTACCTGGTTAAATAAAGGTGTTCTCAACTAGCCTACCTGGTTAAATAAAGGTGTTCTCAACTAGCCTACCTGGTTAAATAAAGGTGTTCTCAACTAGCCTACCTGGTTAAATAAAGGTGTTCTCAACTAGCCTACCTGGTTAAATAAAGGTGTTCTCAACTAGCCTACCTGGTTAAATAAAGGTGTTCTCAACTAGCCTACCTGGTTAAATAAAGGTGTTCTCAACTAGCCTACCTGGTTAAATAAAGGTGTTCTCAACTAGCCTACCTGGTTAAATAAAGGTGTTCTCAACTAGCCTACCTGGTTAAATAAAGGTGTTCTCAACTAGCCTACCTGGTTAAATAAAGGTGTTCTCAACTAGCCTACCTGGTTAAATAAAGGTGTTCTCAACTAGCCTACCTGGTTAAATAAAAGGTGAAATGAAAAAAAACATTGAGAACACTGGCTTGTAGAGAGCTGCTCCTGGACTAAGGGGACCTGCTGTCGGGGTTGGTGGTTCTGCTGCTCCTGGACTAAGGGGACCTGCTGTCGGGGTTGGTGTTTCTGCTGCTCCTGGACTAAGGGGACCTGCTGTCGGGGTTGGTGTTTCTGCTGCTCCTGGACTAAGGGGACCTGCTGTCGGGGTTGGTGTTTCTGCTGCTCCTGGACTAAGGGGACCTGCTGTCGGGGTTTCTGCTGCTGCTGGACTAAGGGGACCTGCTGTCGGGGGTTCTGCTGGTACTGGCTTGTAGAGAGAACTGTTTTCCTGTCTCAGCTAAAGTGGGAAATACTGGGTAGGTTCTCTACTATCCAAATATGTGTAGATTTGGAAGGGAAGGGGGACTGTGTTTCATCATCTTCTGCTGGCTTTTCACTCCACACCCTCTTATAGCACCCAATGCAATACACCGTGGATAGTACCAGGTCATTTAAAGCTGTGTTGCTGGATGTGTAAGACAGAGTCAACCTCTGAAAACGACACTTATTTGGTTAGTAGAGACCCTACTGACTATTTCCCAGCCTCATTTTAGCTGAGGCAGGTAGAAATATTTTCTCTTTACAAGCCAATAAGTCTCCCATATACCGTGTGTTGCATTGCAGTGAATTGAATGGGTGGAGTTAGGACAATTGGATGGGTGGAGTTAGGACAATTGGATGGGTGGAGTTAGGACAATTGGATGGGTGGAGTTAGGACAATTGGATGGGTGGAGTTAGGACAATTGGATGGGTGGAGTTAGGACAATTGGATGGGTGGAGTTAGGACAATTGGATGGGTGGAGTAAGGACTCCCCAGTACTCTGTATTAAAGCCGTTGCCCGACACAAGAGACCCATTTAAGTTTTACAGAATCTATTGAGTAGTTCCAATAGCATATATATTAGTATTTTATTAAAAAGGTTATTTGTTTAAACATAGCTTTCAATATACCAGTATTTGTGTAAAATACGTCTCTTTTTTTTTTTACCCTGTGAACTGCACAAGAGTTTAGCATGTCTTTGTAGGGGGACTCTTATCTTGAAGGAAAATATCTTTGATTGTGCCGCAAGCCTTTTATTCTGACTGCAAGGAGAACGGTCAACTCGTTCACACACAACAACAAAAAATACGAATTTGGTGTGAATATTATTGAAAGCCCCATTGGTTCGAACAGCTGTGGTCACATTGCACGATTCCGCTATTCTGATTGGCGTAGGATTTTCTTCCAATTGAAATGTCCAATCACGGCACGGTTTGCGAGAGTGGCTTTATTTGAGTTCACCTTCTCACGTGTCCGGACGCATCCTAGGAGAAGGTTATTTTGTCGCCAAGTATAATTTCTAAATGATCCATGGGGTAAGAGAATATTAACTTTATACCGTTTACACATATAATACAATATTTATTGCTCGCTTGTTTATCATGTTACCGCTGTTTTGATGAGGGGTTTTCGGGAATATTGTACTGTATACTGTACTGATAGCTAGGTAACTCTACCAAACGTGCAATGAAATGATTACATTATAAGGGATGTGTGTGACCGCCCCCCCCCCCCCCCCCAAACAGGATGTTTCTGTTTCTTTGACTGTGGTCAGGACTCGCATCCCATGGTGCAACGTGAAACGGGAGTCCTAGCCTGCCGACCGAAGCTGTCAACAGAAAGCCTACACCACCACCACCAGTTTTTGCATCCATCATCAGCCAAAACATTCAGAAGGGCTGCTTCCAGATGTCTCTGCTAGAAGATATATTTGATCTGTTGCAAAATGTCCTTGAGTATTTCGGAGTCTCTCCTGACATGGTAAACAAACAAAAAAAGAGTTAAATATCACAAATGCAGTGGCTCAATTTGTAGGATGCTTGTTTTGAGATTGTACCAAAAGATTGAAGATTTGAAGAGTGCGTCGTGTGTGCGTCGTGTGTGTGTGTGTGTGTGTGTGTGTGTGTGTGTGTCGTGTGTGTGTCGTGTGTGTGTGTGTGTGTGTGTCGTGTGTGTGTGTGTGTGTGTGTGTGTGTGTGTGTGTGTGCGTGTGTGTTTCAGCTAATTCCAGTGTGGGAGAGCCAGTTGTGCGGTCAGTACCGGAGCCTGGTGCGGATGATCGGGACCAACCTCCCATTGACCCCGTCTCCACGTATCCACTTCCAGGTCAATATGAATGTAAACTGGTTAATACAGGTCTAGGATCATCTGAAGTAACACATCAGTCGACTCCGTAACCCACGACTCCGTAACCCACGATTCTGTAACCGTTGACTCCGTAACCCACGATTCCGTAACCCACGACTCCGTAACCCACGACTCTATAACCCACGATTCCGTAACCCACGACTCCGTAACCCACGACTCTATAACCCACGACTCTATAACCCACGACTCCGTAACCCACGATTCCTTAACCCACGATTCCTTAACCCACGACTCCGTAACCCACGACTCCGTAACCCACGACTCCGTAACCCACGACTCCGTAACCCACGACTCCGTAACCCACGACTCCGTAACCCACGACTCTATAACCCACGACTCCGTAACCCACGATTCCTTAACCCACGACTCCGTAACCCACGATACCTTAACCCACGACTCTGTAACCCACGACTCCGTAACCCACGACTCCATAACCCACGACTCTATAACCCACGACTCCGTAACCCACGATTCCTTAACCCACGACTCTGTAACCCACAACTCCGTAACCCACGACTCTATAACCCACGACTCTATAACCCACGACTCTATAACCCACGATTCCGTAACCCACGACTCCGTAACCCACGACTCTATAACCCACGACTCCGTAACCCACGACTCTATAACCCACGACTCCGTAACCCACGATTCCTTAACCCACGACTCCGTAACCCACGATTCCTTAACCCACGACTCTGTAACCCACGACTCCGTAACCCACGACTCTGTAACCCACGACTCTATAACCCACGACTCTATAACCCACGACTCCGTAACCCACGACTCCGTAACCCACGACTCCGTAACCGACTATGGAGCATCACAACTTCATCTGCTACACATTGAGGTGTAACGTTGTTATGGAGATGGGACCAGAAGACTTCTGGTTCTGTGGTTTGGTCTCACACTCAGCTGGCTCATACTGTCCACAGATTCCTCTACACACCTCCCGACAGCACAGATACCTGGACATCACCATGGATACCCTCCCCGCTATCCCCTCCTTGGCTGACGTGCTCTGGGTGGCGGAGGATGAGGGAGACCGCTTCACCAAGATCAGGTAGATGGGACCCAGTAGATGTACACAGAGACTCAGACTAGTAGAACCCAGTAGATATACACAGAGACTCAGACTAGTAGAACCCAGTAGATATACACAGAGACTCCTCAGACTGGTAGAACCCAGTAGATATATACAGAGACTCCTCAGACTGGTAGAACCCAGTAGATATATACAGAGACTCCTCAGACTGGTAGAACCCAGTAGATATACACAGAGACTCCTCAGACTAGTAGAACCCAGTAGATATACACAGAGACTCAGACTAGTAGAACCCAGTAGATATACACAGAGACTCCTCAGACTGGTAGAACCCAGTAGATATACACAGAGACTCCTCAGACTGGTAGAACCCAGTAGATATACACAGAGACTCCTCAGACTAGTAGAACCCAGTAGATGTAGGCACCCTGAGGGTTGTGTGTAGAATCCTATGGGGACATGTTATTGACAATTTTGGCTAACTTGTTGGGTGAAAAGATTCACTTTATTTACTGTTAATTCGTAAATCTTTGCAAGCAAACGGAACGCTTCTCCATAACGGCAAGGTGTCTCCAGTAATGTCTGCTTTCTGAGGGTTGTGACATCTCCGCTTTCCCAAAAGCTTGTTCATAAAAGGACTGTTTCTCAATCTGTCATTCCTTCTGGTCCGATCTCAGGCACCGCGAGCGTCCGTCCCGACAGGGTGCTGTGAGTCGGGGCGATGAGGTGGTGCTGGCCCCTCCACGTCCAGGGGGCCGAGGGTTGGAAGCGGTCCGAGCCCAGCCAGGAGACATGATGCTGGGGCACAGATCAGATCCAGTGGCTCTGCGGAAGATCACAGCCCTGGAGGACGAGCTGCTCAAACTACGAGCTCAGATTGCCATGATTGTCACCGCGCCACCCTCAGGTGTCTAAACACACACACATTCACACCTATCCCAGTCATGGTAAACACACTCACACCTATCCCAGTCATGGTAAACACACTCACACCTATATTATGAAAGTGATACACCAGACTTATCGTTTGTTCACCCTTTTCTCTCCCTCCTTTTCCTGTCGTCCCGGTCCAGCCCATTCCCAGAACCTTCCGGGTACCCCTGGAATGTCCCCTGCCTCTGTCCTCACCTCCACCCCTTGTCGCCCTCCACCTCCTCCCTGTCCTCCTCCACCTCCTCCCTGTCCTCCTCCACCCAGCTCCTCTGTTGGTCTGTCTGCGGTGGAGAATCTAATCCAGCACGGCAGGGAGGCCGGTAAAGGTCATGCCCAGGGGAAGAGCCATGAGGCTGGGCAGGTTGGACTACTACAGTCCCAGGATAAGGCGGTAGGACAGGGCCCGGTCCCCACCATGCTGGATGTACTGAATGAACTGAACCAGGTGAAACTGCGCTCCGTGCAGAGGTAAGCATGGACACGAAGGCATGTCACTGTGCTGGAGTCAAGTCTACAACTCTGAGAGCCTGTCTGTCTATAGCAGCAGATCTGCCAAGCTGCAAGCCTTTTGCGGTGAAATCAAATGTTATTGGTCCATATTTAACAATGTTATTGGTCACATACACATATTCAACAGCAATTACATCTGCAGGTCTCTTGGGGTATGTCTCTATAAGCTTGGCACATCTAGCCACTGGGACTTTTGCCCATTCTTCAAGGCAAAACTGCTCCAGCTCCTTCAAGTTGGATGGGTTCGGCTTGTGTACAGCAATCTTTAAGTCATACCACAGATTCTCAATTGGATTGAGGTCTGGGCTTTGACTAGGCCATTCCAAGACATTTCAATGTTTCCCCTTAAACCACTGGAGTGTTGCTTTAGCAGTATGCTTAGGGTCATTGTCCTGCTGGAAGGTGAACCTCCGTTCACCAAATGTGTTTGCTTATTTTTTTCTTAAAGCAATGGCTTTTTTTCTGGCCACTCTTCCATAAAGCCCAGCTCTGTGGAGTATACGGCTTAAAGTGGTCCTATGGACAGATACTTCCATAAAGCCCAGCTCTGTGGAGTATACGGCTTAAAGTGGTCCTATGGACAGATACTTTGCAGCTCCTTCAGGGTTATTTTTGGTATTTTTGGTTTTTTTAAATAATGGATTTAATGGATTTTATTTAGTCGGCCACCAATTGTGCAAGTTCTCCCACTTAAAAAAGATGAGAGGCCTGTAATTATCATCACAGGTACACTTCAACTATGACAGACAAAATGAGACAAAGAAAATCCAGAAAATCACATTGTAGGATTTTTTAAATGAATTTATTTGCATATTATGGTGTATATAGTTGAAGTCGGAAGTTTACACACTTCGGTTGGAGGCAGTAACTGCTTGATATCATGGGAAAATCAAAAGAAATTAGCCAAGACCTCAGAAAAATAATTGTAGACCTCCACAAGTCTGGTTCATCCTTGGGAGAAATTTCCAAACGCCTGAAGGTACCACATTCATCTGTATAAACAATAGTACGCAAGTATAAACACCATGGGACCACACAGCCGTCATACCGCTCAGGAAGGAGATGCGTTCTGTCTCCTAGAGATGAACGTACTTTGGTGTGAAAAGTGCAAATCAATCCCAGAACAACAGTAAAGGACCTTGTGAAGATGCTGGAGGAAACAGGTAAAAGTATCTATATCTACAGTAAAACGAGTCCTATATCGTCATAACTTGAAAGGCCGCTCAGCAAGGAAGAAGCCACTGCTCCAAAACCTCCATTAAAAAAGCCAGACTACAGTTTGCAACTGCACATGGGGACAAAGATTGTACTTTTTGGAGAAATGTCCTCTGGTCTGATGAAACAAAAATAGAACTGTTTGGCCATAATGACCATCGTTATGTTTTGGAGGAAAAAGGGGGAGGCTTGCAAGCCAAAGAACACCATCCCAAACGTGAAGCACAGGTTGTGGGGGTGCTTCGCTGCAGGAGGGACTGGTGCACTTCACAAAATAGATGGCATCATGAGGAGGGGAAATTATGAGATGTTGCTTCAATATATATCCACAAGATATCAGTCAGGAAGTTACAGCCTGGTCTTCCAAATGGACACTGACCCCAAGCATACTTCCAAAGTTGCGGCAAAATGGCTTAAGGACAACAAGGTCAAGGTATTGGAGTGGCCATCACAAAGCCCTGACCTCAATCCCATAGAATATTTGTGGGAAGAACTGAAAAGGTGTGTGTGCGCAAGGAGGCCTACAAACCTGACTCAGTTACACCAGCTCTGTCAGGAGGAATGGGCCAAAATTCACCCAACCTTTTGTGGGAAACATGTGGAAGGCTACCCGAAACATTTGACCCAAGTTAAGTTCAGCTGTGTGTGTGTATATATATATATTCCAACATTCTATTGGTTGCAAGAATTGAAAAATGATACATTTTGGTACTGTGTTTGATATCATTTAAAAACTCTTGGTTTCAGGAAATGGCAGTTACAGGTTTACTTTCTTTTTAGAATAAAATAACTTACAAAATGCTCCAACTTCCTGAGGGGGAAGTTGACTGACCCCCCCCCCCCCCCTAGCCAACCTCAGGCCTGAGGGGGAAGTTGACCCCCCCCCCCCTAGCCAACCTCAGGCCTGAGGGGGAAGTTGACCTCCCCCCCCCCCCCCCTAGCCAACCTCAGGCCTGAGGGGGAAGTTGACCCCCCCCCCCCTAGCCAACCTCAGGCCTGAGGGGGAAGTTGACCTCCCCCCCCCCCCCCCCCCTAGCCAACCTCAGGCCTGAGGGGGAAGTTGACCCCCCCCCCCCCCCCCCCCCTAGCCAACCTCAGGCCTGAGGGGGAAGTTGACCTCCCCCCCCCCCCCCCCCTAGCCAACCTCAGGCCTGAGGGGGAAGTTGACCCCCCCCCCCCCCCCCCTAGCCAACCTCAGGCCTGAGGGGGAAGTTGACCTCCCCCCCCCCCCCCCTAGCCAACCTCAGGCCTGAGGGGGAAGTTGACCCCCCCCCCCCCCCCCCTAGCCAACCTCAGGCCTGAGGGGGAAGTTGACTGACCCCCCCCCCCCCCCCCTAGCCAACCTCAGGCCTGAGGGGGAAGTTGACTGACCCCCCCCCCCCCCCCCCCTAGCCAACCGCAGGCCTGAGGGGGAAGTTGACTGACCCCCCCCCCCCCCCCCCCCTAGCCAACCTCAGGCCTGAGGGGGAAGTTGACTGACCTCCCCCCCCCCCCCCCCCCCCTAGCCAACCTCAGGCCTGAGGGGGAAGTTGACTGACCCCCCCCCCCCCCCCCCCTAGCCAACCTCAGGCCTGAGGGGGAAGTTGACTGACCCCCCCCCCCCCTAGCCAACCTCAGGCCTGAGGGGGAAGTTGACTGACCCCCCCCCCCCCCCCCCCCCCCTAGCCAACCTCAGGCCTGAGGGGGAAGTTGACCTCCCCCCCCCCCCCCCCCCTAGCCAACCTCAGGCCTGAGGGGGAAGTTGACCCCCCCCCCCCCCCCCCCTAGCCAACCTCAGGCCTGAGGGGGAAGTTGACCTCCCCCCCCCCCCCCCCCTAGCCAACCTCAGGCCTGAGGGGGAAGTTGACCCCCCCCCCCCCCCCCCTAGCCAACCTCAGGCCTGAGGGGGAAGTTGACCTCCCCCCCCCCCCCCCTAGCCAACCTCAGGCCTGAGGGGGAAGTTGACCCCCCCCCCCCCCCCCCTAGCCAACCTCAGGCCTGAGGGGGAAGTTGACTGACCCCCCCCCCCCCCCCCCCTAGCCAACCTCAGGCCTGAGGGGGAAGTTGACTGACCCCCCCCCCCCCCCCCCCTAGCCAACCGCAGGCCTGAGGGGGAAGTTGACTGACCCCCCCCCCCCCCCCCCCTAGCCAACCTCAGGCCTGAGGGGGAAGTTGACTGACCTCCCCCCCCCCCCCCCCCCCCTAGCCAACCTCAGGCCTGAGGGGGAAGTTGACTGACCCCCCCCCCCCCCCCCTAGCCAACCTCAGGCCTGAGGGGGAAGTTGACTGACCCCCCCCCCCCCTAGCCAACCTCAGGCCTGAGGGGGAAGTTGACTGACCCCCCCCCCCCCCCCCCCCCCCCCCCCCCTAGCCAACCTCAGGCCTGAGGGGGAAGTTGACTGACCTCCCCCCCCCCCCCTAGCCAACCTCAGGCCTGAGGGGGAAGTTGACTGACCCCCCCCCCCCCCCCCTAGCCAACCTCAGGCCTGAGGGGGAAGTTGACTGACCCCCCCCCCCCCCCCCCCCCTAGCCAACCTCAGGCCCGAGGGGGAAGTTGACTGACCCCCCCCCCCCCCCTAGCCAACCTCAGGCCTGAGGGGGAAGTTGACCGACCTCCCCCCCCCCCCTAGCCAACCTCAGGCCTGAGGGGGAAGTTGACCTCCCCCCCCCCCCCCTAGCCAACCTCAGGCCTGAGGGGGAAGTTGACCCCCCCCCCCCCCCCCCCTAGCCAACCTCAGGCCTGAGGGGGAAGTTGACTGACCCCCCCCCCCCCCCCCCTAGCCAACCTCAGGCCTGAGGGGGAAGTTGACTGACCTCCCCCCCCCCCCCCCTAGCCAACCTCAGGCCTGAGGGGGAAGTTGACTGACCCCCCCCCCCCCCCCCTAGCCAACCTCAGGCCTGAGGGGGAAGTTGACTGACCTCCCCCCCCCCCCCCCCCCTAGCCAACCTCAGGCCTGAGGGGGAAGTTGACTGACCCCCCCCCCCCCCCCCCCCCCCTAGCCAACCTCAGGCCTGAGGGGGAAGTTGACTGACCTCCCCCCCCCCCCCTAGCCAACCTCAGGCCTGAGGGGGAAGTTGACTGACCCCCCCCCCCCCCCTAGCCAACCTCAGGCCTGAGGGGGAAGTTGACTGACCCCCCCCCCCCTAGCCAACCTCAGGCCCGAGGGGGAAGTTGACTGACCCCCCCCCCCCCCCTAGCCAACCTCAGGCCTGAGGGGGAAGTTGACCGACCTCCCCCCCCCCCCCCCTAGCCAACCTCAGGCCTGAGGGGGAAGTTGACCGACTGATCTAGAAATAATAATGAGTAGTTATTTACGATGCGAGGGGTGTGTGTGTGGAACAAACCCACTCTCTGACTGGCACTGAATGTTATGTAGTTGTTCTTTAGTGTCTTGCGTTTGCCCCAACCCCCAGGTCGCCCGGGGGAACGCCGGTGCGGAGGAGGCGGAGCAAGGGTGCGGCGTTGCTAAGCGACCCGGCCTCCATGATTGCCGAGGCCCTGAGGAGGAAGTTCGCCCACCGTCGCCTCAACGACTCGTACGACAAAGAGAACCGCTCGGTAGAGCTCTCGCCGTTCGGCAGCCCCGATACATCGCCCTGTGTAAGTACATACAGAACCACGTTTACAAACTGTAACCCAGGCTGTTAGGAGAGACAGTCCCAGGCTGTTAGGAGAGACAGTCCCAGGCTGTTAGGAGAGACAGTCCCAGGCTGTTAGGAGAGACAGTCCCAGGCTGTTAGGAGAGACAGTCCCAGGCTGTTAGGAGAGACCGTCCCAGGCTGTTAGGAGAGACCGTCCCAGGCTGTTAGGAGAGACCGTCCCAGGCTGTTAGGAGAGACCGTCCCAGGCTGTTAGGAGAGACCGTCCCAGGCTGTTAGGAGAGACCGTCCCAGGCTGTTAGGAGAGACCGTCCCAGGCTGTGTAGGGAACAGGGGACCTTTTTTTCTCTTCCTCTTATCTGGTCACGTGACCTGTCTTTTGTTTTAGATCCCCCAGCATTCCAAGCGCAGCCAGGGACTACTCCACCTGTGACCTCTGACCTCCAAGGTCAACTAAACCAGCAGCCTATCGCTTCGCCAACCGGGAACACCGATGCCTCCCCGCCGACTACTATGGCAACTGCTGACTGAGTGTGCGTCCCAATAATACCTCCTTTCTCTTGAAGTGTACACTTGTTCGCTACTTTTAGATTAGGGAAGTGAACAAGTGTACGTTTTAGGAGGAAGGAGAGATAATTGGTGTTCTATGATGCGTCCCATCAGGTATTGTTTATATAAAGGGACCATTGATATTGAGAGTAATTGATTTGCATGTAGTCATTTTTAATTGTGTCTATATATTTAGCTGTAAATACACTATATGACCAAAAGTATGTGGACACCTTATCCAACTGAAGGTTGGCTTGTGTGGCTTATCACTTCACGGCTGAGCTGTTGTTGCTCCTAGGCGTTTCCACTTCACAGCTGTAACAGGGCAGAAATTTGACGAACTAACTTGTTGGAAAGGTGGCATCCTGTGACGGTGCCACGTTGAAAGTCACTGAGCTCTTCAGTACAGATCATTCTACTACCAGTGTTTTCCTATGGAGATTGCATGGCAGTGTGCTCGGTTTTATACACCTGTCAGCAACGGGTGTGGCTGAAATAACTGAATTCACTCATTTGAAAAGTGTCATACATACACTATAAATACATGAAATGGCTGAATTCAATCATGGGGTGTCCACATACTTTTGCATATATAGTGTAGACATACCGATGTTTTTCTGCTTTGCCTTAGTTGTATTGTTTTGGTCCAGTTGAATGATTTCTATTATCTAGGATTTCTGGGTCATATTCATTAGTGCACACTGTAGCAAAACCTTTTGCCACGGATAACAAAAACGAGCCTATCTTATTGGACAACCTTAGCTTCTACCTACCTACCTCCCTTGTACAATTTTAAAGTAATGATCTATAATTATAATATGGACAGACTGCTCTCTACTCTTATCAAAATACTCTTGTCTTTTGTTTTATTTACTGCTCTGTTGACCCCTGACCCCACCAAAACAAATGCCTAAACTCTTTGTCTGTGCAGTGAGGTACTAGTCACACCTAAATTAACTTTGCCTGTGAAGTGAGGTACTAGTCACACCTAAATTAACTTTGTCTGTGCGTAGGCAGGGGGGGGGGGGGGGGGTTGGACACATCTACTCATTCCAGGGGGGGGGGGGGGGTTGGACACATCTACTCATTCCAGGGGGGGGGGGGGGGGGTTGGACACATCTACTCATACCAGGGTTTTTCTTTATTTTTACTATTTTCTACATTGTAGAATAATATTGAAGACATCAATACTATGAAATAACACATATGGAATCATGTAGTAACCAACAAAGTGTTAAATAAATCTAAATACATTTTATAGTTTAGATTCTTCAAAGTAGCCACCCTTTGCCTTGATGACAGCTTTGCACGCTTTTGGCATTCTCTCAACCAGCTTCACCTGGAATTCTTTGAAGGAGTTTCCACGTATGCTGAGCACTTGTTGGCTGCTTTTCCTTCGCCCTGCGGTCCAACTCATCCTAAACCATCTTAATTTATGACGAGGACAGGTGATATGTCTATTCTTTCAGTCTCACTCCTCCTTCAGTTGCCTGTCTATTCCCTCCATCCCTGTTTGAGGTAGAAGGGGAGAGCGAGGGAGTGGCTAAATGCCAAATCACTCCCTTTCCCTCAGCCCTCCATTTGCACAAGTGTCCCAAAGCTGAGGGAGTGAAAATTATCGAGGGTGTAGGGGCTCATTAGACCCTCAGATCGCCACTTCGACAAAGCCAGCTAGGATTAAGAGCAAAGTGATATCCCAACATGCACTGCAATATCTTTGTGCAATTTCAATAAATAAAAAAATGGAGAGGCATAATTATATGCCACGTGCATTTGTTTACGTCTGATTTTGTGACTTGGGATTTGTTGATTTGAGTTTCATGTTTGTTTTATTATCTAAAGGTGGAACATGAAAGTGCATCATTAAAGTCAGAAGTCTTGAAGTTGAAGGTGTATTAATCACCTCGCCACTCTCAGGAAGTCCCCCTCTGAGTTTCATCAGCAACATGACAGCTGAGGGCCCTCTGAGTTTAGTCAGCAACATGACAGCTGAGGGCCCTCCGAGCGAGTTGGTAGGACCGAGGAGGTGGTTTGGGTTGATTTCCTGATGGGTACCGACTCAATCCAGGTATATTGTGAAAGATAACATGAATGGGGTCTATTATCCTTCCCATATGACACCCTATTCTCTATAGTGGGGCGGCAGGGTAGCCTAGTGGTTAGAGCGTTGGACTAGTAACAAGTTCAAATCCCCGAGCTTACAAGGTACAAATCTGTCGTTCTGCCCCTGATCAAGGCAGTTAACCCACTGTTCCCCAGTAGGCCGTCATTGTAAATAAGAATTTGTTCTTAACTGACTTGCCTAGTTAAATAAACGTAAGTAGTGTCAAGGCTCTGGTCAACAGTAGGGCACTATATAGGGAATAGGGCTCTGGTCAACAGTAGTGCACTATATAGGGAATAGGGCTCTGGTCAACAGTAGTGCACTATATAGGGAATATGGCTCTGGTCTAAAGTAGTGCACTATATAGGGAATGGGGTGGGTCCTGGTCTATAGTAGTGCACTATATAGGGAATAGGGTGCCATTTGACATGGTCTTACTAAATGTAGACATTCATCTGATGGGTTCAACTGTCATTTTTCAAACAAAATAAACAAGTTTACCTGAAAGGTGGTCAAACGCAGTCGGAGGAATCAGTTTAATTTATAATGAGTCAGTCAACACTGGAGTAGAACGATGAGCCATGACTGTCCACTAGATGGCGGTAGAGTCTCATTAGGATCAGAGAGAGAAGTCAAACACAGTCTAGCTGCTTAGGTCCTCTACTGCTGTGTGTAGACTGGCTGCTTAGGTCCCTCTACTGCTGTGTGTAGACTGACTGCTTAGGTCCTCTACTGCTGTGTGTAGACTGGCTGCTTAGGTCCCTCTACTGCTGTGTGTAGACTGGCTGCTTAGGTCCCTCTACTGCTGTGTGTAGACTGACTGCTTAGGTCCTCTACTGCTGTGTGTAGACTGGCTGCTTAGGTCCTCTACTGCTGTGTGTAGTCTGGCTGCTTAGGTCCCTCTACTGCTGTGTGTAGAATGGCTGCTTAGGTCCTCTACTGCTGTGTGTAGACTGACTGCTTAGGTCCTCTACTGCTGTGTGTAGACTGGCTGCTTAGGTCTTCTACTGCTGTGTGTAGTCTGGCTGCTTAGGTCCTCTACTGCTGTGTGTAGACTGGCTGCTTAGGTCCCTCTACTGCTGTGTGTAGACTGGCTGCTTAGGTCTACTCTATTGTTCATTCTATTATGGGGTTAGTAGGATGTTATGGGGTTAGGGTTAGTAGGATGTTGTGGGGTTAGTAGGATGTTGTGGGGTTAGTAGGATGTTGTGGGGTTAGTAGGATGTTGTGGGGTTAGTAGGATGTTATGGGGTTGGTAGGATGTTATGGGGTTAGTAGGATGTTATGGGGTTAGTAGGATGTTATGGGGCTTTAGTCAGATGTTATGGGGCTTTAGTAGGATGTTGTGGGGTTAGGGTTAGTAGGATGTTATGGGGTTAGTAGGATGTTGTGGGGTTAGTAGGATGTTATGGGGTTGGTAGGATGTTATGGGGTTAGTAGGATGTTATGGGGTTAGTAGGATGTTATGGGGCTTTAGTCAGATGTTATGGGGCTTTAGTCAGATGTTATGGGGCTTTAGTAGGATGTTGTGGGGTTAGGGTTAGTAGGATGTTATGGGGTTAGTAGGATGTTGTGGGGTTAGTAGGATGTTGTGGGGTTAGTAGGATGTTATATGGTTAGGGTTAGTAGGATGTTATGGGGTTAGTAGGATGTTATGGGGCTTTAGTAGGATGTTATGGGGCTTTAGTAGGATGTTATGGGGCTTTAGTAGGATGTTATGGGGCTTTAGTAGGATGTTATGGGGTTAGTAGGATGTTATGGGGTTAGGGTTAGTAGGATGTTATGGGGTAAGTAGGATGTTGTGGGGTTAGTAGGATGTTGTGGGGTTAGTAGGATGTTATAGGGTTAGGGTTAGTAGGATGTTATGGGGTTAGTAGGATGTTGTGGGGTTAGTAGGATGTTATGGGGCTTTAGTAGGATGTTATGGGGCTTTAGTAGGATGTTATGGGGCTTTAGTAGGATGTTATGGGGTTAGTAGGATGTTGTGGGGTTAGTAGGATGTTGTGGGGTTGGTAGGATGTTATGGGGTTAGTAGGATGTTATAGGGTTAGGGTTAGTAGGGTGTTATGGGGTTAGTAGGATGTAGTGGGGTTAGTAGGATGTTATGGGGTTAGTAGGATGTTATGGGGCTTTAGTAGGATGTTGTGGGGTTAGTAGGATGTTATGGGGTTAGTAGGATGTTATGGGGTCAGTAGGATGTTATGGGGTTAGTAGGATGTTATGGGGCTTTAGTAGGATGTTGTGGGGTTGGTAGGATGTTATGGGGTTAGTAGGATGTTTTGCAGTTAGGGTTAGTAGGATGTTATGGGGTCAGTAGGATGTTATGGGGTCAGTAGGATGTTGTGGGGTCAGTAGGATGTTGTGGGGTCAGTAGGATGTTGTGGGGTCGGTAGGATGTTGTGGGGTCGGTAGGATGTTGTGGGGTCGGTAGGATGTTGTGGGGTCGGTAGGATGTTGTGGGGTCGGTAGGATGTTGTGGGGTCGGTAGGATGTTGTGGGGTCGGTAGGATGTTGTGGGGTTGGTAGGATGTTATGGGGTCAGTAGGATGTTTTGCAGTTAGGGTTAGTAGGATGTTATGGGGTCAGTAGGATGTTTTGGGGTTAGTAGGCTGTTATGGGGTCAGTAGGATGTTTTGCAGTTAGGGTTAGTAGGATGTTATGGGGTCAGTAGGATGTTTTGGGGTTAGTAGGCTGTTATGGGGTCAGTAGGATGTTTTGCAGTTAGGGTTAGTAGGATGTTATGGGGTCAGTAGGATGTTTTGGGGGGTATTTCAGCACTCCTCTGTTTGGGGTGACAACAATACACCTTCTGATCATAATCTCTCCATGAGCACAGCCATAGTTCTCTCTCTACACCCCACCACCACCTTTCTCTCTCCTCTCTCTCTCTCTCGCTCTCTCAAACCCAGCGCTATCTATCTATCTTCACTTGTTGCCTGTAAACAGATTTCAGGTGGTAATTGAGCAGAGATAGTTTTGGCTTTAATGTTCTAGTTTAGATGACAAACATAAACGTATGATCGTATGAAGTTGTAGATGAGTCATTATGTTGAATCATAACACTGAGTTTTGTATTTATTTTGGATCCCCATTAGCGAAGGCAGCAGCTACTCTTCTTGGGGTCTGGGATGTTATGGGGGTATTCCAGCACTACTCTGTTTGCGGTAAAAACAATACAGCCGTGGTTATCTCTCCCCACCGTTCAGAGTTGAACCTTTAATCAGATAAAGAGGAGGAAAGGAAGACGGGATAGAGAGAGGACTGTTTTGCACAGACTGGAATATGTTGGATTGATTCGATTAACATTCAGGAGTTTATGACATCAGTCAGTCACTGGCTTCATTAATAAGTGCATCGATGATGTCATCCCCACCGTGACCGTACATATCCCAACCAGAAGCCATGTCCGCTTACAACTAATCCAGACCATTAAATGCCGCTACGACCTCCGACATCAAACGGGCCCAATGTCAATGCAGGGTTCAAGATTCAATCCTACTACGCCGGCTCTGACGCTCGTCAGACGAGGCTGTGCTTCCAAACCATCACGGATTACAAAGGGAAACCCAGCCAAGAGCTGCCCAGTGACACAAGTCTACCAGATGAGCTAAACACCTACTATGCTCGCTTCGAGGCAAACAAAACTGAACCATACATGAGAGCACCAGCTGTTCCAGATGACTGAACTTGCTCTCCGTAGCCTATGTAAGATCTTTTAAACAGGTTAACATTCACAAGGCCGCGGGGCCAGACGCATTACCAGGACGTGTACTCAGATAATGCACTGACCAGCTGGCCAGTGTCTTCCCTGACATTTTCTACCTCTCCCTGACCCAGTCTGTCTACAGAAAGTATTCACAACCATTTACTTATCCCACAGCCTGAAATGGGATTAGATTTAGATTTTATTTTGTCACTGTTCTACACACAATACCCAATCATTTCAAAGTGGAATACATGTAAATAGAAAAATTAAGCTGAAATGTCTTGAGTCAATATGTATTCAACTCCTTTAGTTATATAAACATTTGTAGAAATGCCCCATAAATTGCATGGACTCACTTTGTGTGCAATAGCAGTGTTTAACGTTATTTTTGAATGACTACCTCATCTCTGTACCCCACACATACAGATAATTGTACGGTCAGGTCTCTCAGTCGATCAGTGAATTTCAAACACAGATTCAAGCACAAAAACCAGGGAGGTTTTTCAATGCCTCACAAAGAAGGGCACCTACTGGTAGATGGGTTTTTAAAAAAGCAGACATTGAATGTTCATTTGAGCATGGTGAAGTTATTAATTACACTTTGGATGGTGTATCAATACACCCAGTCACTACAAAGATACAGGTGTCCTTCCTAACCAAGTTGCCGGAGAGGAAGGAAACCACTCGGGATTTCACCATGAGGCCAATGGGGACTTTAAAACTGTGTCCGAGTTTAGTGGCTGTTAAAGGAGAACACTGAGGATGGATCTACAACATCGTAGTTACTCCACAATACTAACCTAAATGACCGAGTGAAAAGAAGGGGGAGGTGTTCAGTACTTGGAGGTGTTCAGCCTGAATAGAAACAGTACAAAACACGCATCCTGTTTGGTACTAAAGTAAAACTGCAACAAAATGAGGCATCAATAGAAAGTGTTCTGTTTGGGGCAAATACAACACATTACTGAGTACCACTTTTCATATTTTTAAGCATAGTTGTGGCTACTTCATGTTATGGGTATGCTTGTAATCCTTAAGGTCTGGGGAGTTTTTCAGGACCAAAAAAGAAATGGAATGGAGCTAAGCACAGGAATAGAGGAAAACATGGTTCAGTCTCTTTTCCACCAGACACTGGGAGATGAATTCACCTTTCAGCAGGACAATAACCTAGAACACAAGGCTTAATCTACACTGGAGTTGCTTACCAAGATGACAGTGAATGTTCCTGAGTGGCTGAGTTAGATTTAAAAGTACATTTAAGTCTAAACTATGTCAAGACCTGAAAATCGTTGTCAACAACCAATTAGACAGGATTTGAAGAATTTTGAAAAGAATAATGGGCAAATGTTGCAGGTGTGGAAAGCGCTTAGAGACTTACCCAGAAAGACTCGCAGTTCTTAGAGACTTACCCAGAAAGACTCACAGTTCTTAGAGACTTACCCAGAAAGACTCACAGCTCTTAGAGACTTACCCAGAAAGACTCACAGTTCTTAGAGACTTACCCAGAAAGACTCACAGTTCTTAGAGACTTACCCAGAAAGACTCACAGTTCTTAGCGACTTACCCAGAAAGACACACAGTTCTTAGCGACTTACCCAGAAAGACTCACAGTTCTTAGAGACTTACCCAGAAAGACTCACAGTTCTTAGAGACTTACCCAGAAAGACTCACAGTTCTTAGAGACTTACCCAGAAAGACTCATAGCTCTTAGAGACTTACCCAGAAAGACTCACAGTCCTTAGACTTACCCAGAAAGACTCACAGTCCTTAGACTTACCCAGAAAGACTCACAGTCCTTAGACTTACCCAGAAAGACTCACAGTTCTTAGAGACTTACCCAGAAAGACTCACAGTTCTTAGAGACTTACCCAGAAAGACTCACAGCTCTTAGAGACTTACCCAGAAAGACTCATAGCGCTTAGAGACTTACCCAGAAAGACTCACAGTTCTTAGAGACTTACCCAGAAAGACTCACTCTCTACACCCCACCACCACCTTTCTCTCTCCTCTCTCTCTCTCTCGCTCTCTCAAACCCAGCGCTATCTATCTATCTTCACTTGTTGCCTGTAAACAGATTTCAGGTGGTAATTGAGCAGAGATAGTTTTGGCTTTAATGTTCTAGTTTAGATGACAAACATAAACGTATGATCGTATGAAGTTGTAGATGAGTCATTATGTTGAATCATAACACTGAGTTTTGTATTTATTTTGGATCCCCATTAGCGAAGGCAGCAGCTACTCTTCTTGGGGTCTGGGATGTTATGGGGGTATTCCAGCACTACTCTGTTTGCGGTAAAAACAATACAGCCGTGGTTATCTCTCCCCACCGTTCAGAGTTGAACCTTTAATCAGATAAAGAGGAGGAAAGGAAGACGGGATAGAGAGAGGACTGTTTTGCACAGACTGGAATATGTTGGATTGATTCGATTAACATTCAGGAGTTTATGACATCAGTCAGTCACTGGCTTCATTAATAAGTGCATCGATGATGTCATCCCCACCGTGACCGTACATATCCCAACCAGAAGCCATGTCCGCTTACAACTAATCCAGACCATTAAATGCCGCTACGACCTCCGACATCAAACGGGCCCAATGTCAATGCAGGGTTCAAGATTCAATCCTACTACGCCGGCTCTGACGCTCGTCAGACGAGGCTGTGCTTCCAAACCATCACGGATTACAAAGGGAAACCCAGCCAAGAGCTGCCCAGTGACACAAGTCTACCAGATGAGCTAAACACCTACTATGCTCGCTTCGAGGCAAACAAAACTGAACCATACATGAGAGCACCAGCTGTTCCAGATGACTGAACTTGCTCTCCGTAGCCTATGTAAGATCTTTTAAACAGGTTAACATTCACAAGGCCGCGGGGCCAGACGCATTACCAGGACGTGTACTCAGATAATGCACTGACCAGCTGGCCAGTGTCTTCCCTGACATTTTCTACCTCTCCCTGACCCAGTCTGTCTACAGAAAGTATTCACAACCATTTACTTATCCCACAGCCTGAAATGGGATTAGATTTAGATTTTATTTTGTCACTGTTCTACACACAATACCCAATCATTTCAAAGTGGAATACATGTAAATAGAAAAATTAAGCTGAAATGTCTTGAGTCAATATGTATTCAACTCCTTTAGTTATATAAACATTTGTAGAAATGCCCCATAAATTGCATGGACTCACTTTGTGTGCAATAGCAGTGTTTAACGTTATTTTTGAATGACTACCTCATCTCTGTACCCCACACATACAGATAATTGTACGGTCAGGTCTCTCAGTCGATCAGTGAATTTCAAACACAGATTCAAGCACAAAAACCAGGGAGGTTTTTCAATGCCTCACAAAGAAGGGCACCTACTGGTAGATGGGTTTTTAAAAAAGCAGACACTGAATGTTCATTTGAGCATGGTGAAGTTATTAATTACACTTTGGATGGTGTATCAATACACCCAGTCACTACAAAGATACAGGTGTCCTTCCTAACCAAGTTGCCGGAGAGGAAGGAAACCACTCGGGATTTCACCATGAGGCCAATGGGGACTTTAAAACTGTGTCCGAGTTTAGTGGCTGTTAAAGGAGAACACTGAGGATGGATCTACAACATCGTAGTTACTCCACAATACTAACCTAAATGACCGAGTGAAAAGAAGGGGGAGGTGTTCAGTACTTGGAGGTGTTCAGCCTGAATAGAAACAGTACAAAACACGCATCCTGTTTGGTACTAAAGTAAAACTGCAACAAAATGAGGCATCAATAGAAAGTGTTCTGTTTGGGGCAAATACAACACATTACTGAGTACCACTTTTCATATTTTTAAGCATAGTTGTGGCTACTTCATGTTATGGGTATGCTTGTAATCCTTAAGGTCTGGGGAGTTTTTCAGGACCAAAAAAGAAATGGAATGGAGCTAAGCACAGGAATAGAGGAAAACATGGTTCAGTCTCTTTTCCACCAGACACTGGGAGATGAATTCACCTTTCAGCAGGACAATAACCTAGAACACAAGGCTTAATCTACACTGGAGTTGCTTACCAAGATGACAGTGAATGTTCCTGAGTGGCTGAGTTAGATTTAAAAGTACATTTAAGTCTAAACTATGTCAAGACCTGAAAATCGTTGTCAACAACCAATTAGACAGGATTTGAAGAATTTTGAAAAGAATAATGGGCAAATGTTGCAGGTGTGGAAAGCGCTTAGAGACTTACCCAGAAAGACTCGCAGTTCTTAGAGACTTACCCAGAAAGACTCACAGTTCTTAGAGACTTACCCAGAAAGACTCACAGCTCTTAGAGACTTACCCAGAAAGACTCACAGTTCTTAGAGACTTACCCAGAAAGACTCACAGTTCTTAGAGACTTACCCAGAAAGACTCACAGTTCTTAGCGACTTACCCAGAAAGACACACAGTTCTTAGCGACTTACCCAGAAAGACTCACAGTTCTTAGAGACTTACCCAGAAAGACTCACAGTTCTTAGAGACTTAGCCAGAAAGACTCACAGTTCTTAGAGACTTACCCAGAAAGACTCATAGCTCTTAGAGACTTACCCAGAAAGACTCACAGTCCTTAGACTTACCCAGAAAGACTCACAGTCCTTAGACTTACCCAGAAAGACTCACAGTCCTTAGACTTACCCAGAAAGACTCACAGTTCTTAGAGACTTACCCAGAAAGACTCACAGTTCTTAGAGACTTACCCAGAAAGACTCACAGCTCTTAGAGACTTACCCAGAAAGACTCATAGCGCTTAGAGACTTACCCAGAAAGACTCACAGTTCTTAGAGACTTACCCAGAAAGACTCACAGCTCTTAGAGACTTACCCAGAAAGACTCACAGCTCTTAGAGACTTACCCAGAAAGACTCACAGCTCTTAGACTTACCCAGAAAGACTCATAGCGCTTAGAGACTTACCCAGAAAGACTCACAGTTCTTAGAGACTTACCCAGAAAGACTCACAGCTCTTAGAGACTTACCCAGAAAGACTCACAGCTCTTACAGACTTACCCAGAAAGACTCACAGTTCTTAGAGACTTACCCAGAAAGACTCACAGTTCTTAGCGACTTACCCAGAAAGACACACAGTTCTTAGAGACTTTCCCAGAAAGACTCACAGTTCTTAGAGACTTACCCAGAAAGACTCACAGTTCTTAGAGACTTACCCAGAAAGACTCACAGTCCTTAGACTTACCCAGAAAGACTCACAGTTCTTAGCGACTTACCCAGAAAGACACACAGTCCTTAGAGACTTACCCAGAAAGACTCACAGTTCTTAGAGACTTACCCAGAAAGACTCACAGTTCTTAGAGACTTACCCAGAAAGAGACAGCTTTAATCGCTGTCCAAAGGTGCTTCTACAAAGTATTGACTCAGGGTTGTGAATACTTAGGTAAATAAGCGAGTTCTGTATTTCATTTTCAATAAATGTACAACAACAAAAAACGTGTGCACTTTGTTCTTATGGGGTTTTGTGTGTAGATGGGTAATTATTATATATTTGTATTAATCCATTTAGATGTCAGGCTGGAACACATTGTACATATTTCAAGCAGACTACCTCTGTGCCCAAAAAACACCAAGGCAACCTGTCTACACGACTACCGTAGCACTCACATCTGTAGCCATGAAATGCTTTGAAAGGCAGGTCATGGCTCACATCAACACTATCATCCCAGACACCCCATTTGAATACCGCCCCAACAGATCCACAGATGACGCAATCTCTATTGCCCTCACTCACCTGGACTAAAAGAACACCTATGGGAGAATGCTGTTCATTCACTACCGCTCAGCGTTCCACACCATCACTTAGCTCAGGATTCTGGGACTGAACACCACCCTCTGCAACTGGATCCTGAGCTTCCTGTCGGACCGGCACCGCGTACGACTCCAACACCATCATCAAGTTTGCTGATGACACGACAGGCCTGATCACCGACGACCATGAGGCAGCCTATAGGGAGGAGGACAGAGACCTGGAGGTAGGCCTGATCACCGACGACCATGAGGCAGCCTATAGGGAGGAGGACAGAGACCTGGAGGTAGGCCTGATCACCGACGACCATGAGGCAGCCTATAGGGAGGAGGACAGAGACCTGGAGGTAGGCCTGATCACCGACGACCATGAGGCAGCCTATAGGGAGGAGGACAGAGACCTGGAGGTAGGCCTGATCACCGACGACCATGAGGCAGCCTATAGGGAGGAGGACAGAGACCTGGAGGTAGGCCTGATCACCGACGACCATGAGGCAGCCTATAGGGAGGAGGACAGAGACCTGGAGGTAGGCCTGATCACCGACGATCATGAGGCAGCCTATAGGGAGGAGGACAGAGACCTGGAGGTAGGCCTGATCACCGACGACCATGAGGCAGCCTATAGGGAGGAGGACAGAGACCTGGAGGTAGGCCTGATCACCGACGATCATGAGGCAGCCTATAGGGAGGAGGACAGAGACCTGGAGGTAGGCCTGATCACCGACGACCATGAGGCAGCCTATAGGGAGGAGGACAGAGACCTGGAGGTAGGCCTGATCACCGACGACCATGAGGCAGCCTATAGGGAGGAGGACAGAGACCTGGAGGTAGGCCTGATCACCGACGACCATGAGGCAGCCTATAGGGAGGAGGACAGAGACCTGGAGGTAGGCCTGATCACCGACGACCATGAGGCAGCCTATAGGGAGGAGGACAGAGACCTGGAGGTAGGCCTGATCACCGACGACCATGAGGCAGCCTATAGGGAGGAGGACAGAGACCTGGAGGTAGGCCTGATCACCGACGACCATGAGGCAGCCTATAGGGAGGAGGACAGAGACCTGGAGGTAGGCCTGATCACCGACGACCATGAGGCAGCCTATAGGGAGGAGGACAGAGACCTGGAGGTAGGCCTGATCACCGACGACCATGAGGCAGCCTATAGGGAGGAGGACAGAGACCTGGAGGTAGGCCTGATCACCGACGACCATGAGGCAGCCTATAGGGAGGAGGACAGAGACCTGGAGGTAGGCCTGATCACCGACGACCATGAGGCAGCCTATAGGGAGGAGGACAGAGACCTGGAGGTAGGCCTGATCACCGACGACCATGAGGCAGCCTATAGGGAGGAGGACAGAGACCTGGAGGTAGGCCTGATCACCGACGACCATGAGGCAGCCTATAGGGAGGAGGACAGAGACCTGGAAGTAGGCCTGATCACCGACGATCATGAGGCAGCCTATAGGGAGGAGGACAGAGACCTGGAGGTAGGCCTGATCACCGACGACCATGAGGCAGCCTATAGGGAGGAGGACAGAGACCTGGAGGTAGGCCTGATCACCGACGATCATGAGGCAGCCTATAGGGAGGAGGACAGAGACCTGGAGGTAGGCCTGATCACCGACGATCATGAGGCAGCCTATAGGGAGGAGGACAGAGACCTGGAGGTAGGCCTGATCACCGACGACCATGAGGCAGCCTATAGGGAGGAGGACAGAGACCTGGAGGTAGGCCTGATCACCGACGATCATGAGGCAGCCTATAGGGAGGAGGACAGAGACCTGGAGGTAGGCCTGATCACCGACGATCATGAGGCAGCCTATAGGGAGGAGGACAGAGACCTGGAGGTAGGCCTGATCACCGACGACCATGAGGCAGCCTATAGGGAGGAGGACAGAGACCTGGAGGTAGGCCTGATCACCGATGACCATGAGGCAGCCTATAGGGAGGAGGACAGAGACCTGGCAGTGTGGTGCCAGAACAACAACCTCTCCCTCAACATCAGCAAGACAAAGGATCGGGGACGACAGGAAACGGAGGGCCGAGCCATGCCCCCATCCACGTCGAAAAGGGGGCTGTAGTGGAGCGGGTCGAGAGCTTCAAGTTCCTCGGTGTCCACATCACTAAGGAATGAACATGGTCCACAGACCAACACAGTCATGAAGAAGAAGGCTGAAAAGGTTTGGCACGGGGCCCCTCAGATTCACAAAACGCTCTACAGCTGCTGCACCATTAAGAGCTGCACCGTGACTAGCTACATCACCGCTTGGTACGGCAACTGCTTGGCTTCCGACCGCAAGGCGCTACACAGGGTAGTGTGTGTACGACCCAGTATATCACTGCGGCTGAGCTCCCTGCCAACCAGGCGGTGTCAGAGGAAGGCCTTAAACTGTCAAAGACTCCAGCCACCCAAGTCATAGACTGTTCTTTCTGCTACAGCACAGCAAGCGGTACCAATGAACCAAGTCTGGAACCAACAGGACCCTGAACAGCTTCTACCCCCGTGACATAAGACTGATAAATTAGTTCGTCTGTGTAACTATTGGTTAACTATTTAACTATCTGACCCTTTATGCACTAATTCTGTTGACTCATCACATTCAGTTCACTGCTGTTACTGTCTATTATCTATCCTGTTGTCTAGTTACTTTATCCCTACCTATATGTATAGTGCTGTTACTGTCTATTATCTATCCTGTTGTCTAGTTACTTTATCTCTACCTATATGTATAGTGCTGTTACTGTCTATTATCTATCCTGTTGCCTCTACCTATATGTACATACCTACCTCCTTTACCACGTACCCCTACACATTGACTCTGTACTGGTACCCTGTGTATATAGCCATGTTATCATTGACTCAGTACTGGTACCCAGTGTATATAACCAAGTTATCATTGACTCTGTACTGGTACCCCGTGTATATAACCATGTTATCATTGACTCTGTACTGGTACCCCGTGTATATAGCCTAGTTATCATTAACTCAGTACTGGTACCCAGTGTATATAGCCTAGTTGTCATTGACTCAGTACTGGTACCTTGTGTATATAACCATGTTATCATTGACTCTGTACTGGTACCCAGTGTATATAACCAAGTTATCATTGACTCTGTACTGGTACCCTGTGTATATAACCAAGTTATCATTGACTCTGTACTGGTACCCAGTGTATATAACCAAGTTATCATTGACTCGTGTATATAGCCTAGTTATAGTTACTCATTGTGTATTTATTCTTCGTGTTATTAGGTTTCTTACTGTTAGTCTACACCTGTTACCAAGCATTTCACTGTTAGTCTACACCTGTTGTTACCAAGCATTTCACCGTTAGTCTACACCTGTTGTTACCAAGCATTTCACTGTTAGTCTAGGGGTAAGGGGTAGAAGGATGGGGAGGGAAAAGGGGAAATCTAGTGATAGAAAGACAGGGAAGGGAGAAGAAAGAGAAAGAAGTATAGAGACAGGAGAACAAGAGAGACAGATGGAGAGAAGGAGAGGAGACAAAGGGAGAGAGAAGGAAAGAAGGAGAGGAGACAAAGGGAGAGAGAAGGAGAGAAGGAGAGGAGTCAAAGGGAGAGAGAAGGAGAGAAGGAGAGGAGACAAAGGGAGAGAGAAGGAAAGAAGGAGAGGAGACAAAGGCAGAGAGAAAGAGAGACAGATGAGAGAAGGAGAGGAGACAAAGGGAGAGAGAAGGAAAGAAGGGAGACAGATGGAGAGGTGACAAAGGGAGAGAGAAGGAGAGAAGGAGAGGAGACAAAGGGAGAGGAGACAAAGGCAGAGAGAATTCCAGAGCTGAAAGTTTGCGTATCAGTCATTTGCAAGTCAAACAAGGCTTTCTGCCCTGATGACAGAAGTGGGGGGACCTCTCCTCTGATTGGCTGGCCCTCAAATCACCTGATGATGTAATTATTAACCTTTTCACTTTCCACGGTGCTGTCTGACTGTGTCTGAGAAAGGCACCCTATTCCCTGGTCTGGTCAGAAGTAGTGTACTAAGTAGGGAATATGGTGTATAGCTCCTGGTCAGAAGTAGTGTACTAAGTAGGGAATATGGTGTATAGTACCTGGTCAGAAGTAGTGTACTAAGTAGGGAATATGGTGTATAGTACCTGGTCAGAAGTAGTCCACTAAGTAGGGAATATGGTGTATAGTACCTGGTCAGAAGTAGTCCACTAAGTAGGGAATATGGTGTATAGGACCTGGTCAGAAGTAGTGTACTAAGTAGGGAATATGGTGTATAGGACCTGGTCAGAAGTAGTGTACTAAGTAGGGAATATGGTGTATAGGACCAGGTCAGAAGTAGTGTACTAAGTAGGGAATATGGTGTATAGTACCTGGTCAGAAGTAGTGTACATACAAGTAGACATACAATAGGACCTGATGGAGCTGCAGGTGAAAAATCAGCAGATCAGGTTTATGTAGTACCTAATCTACTCATCAGAGCATGAACACACACACACACACACACACACACACACACACACACACACACACACACACACACACACACACACACACACAAAAACACACACACACACACACCTTAAGTGTTTTGAGACTCAAACCCAAGGATGACCTACTCTTCTTCCTTGATACTTACTGTGTGTGTGCTCATAAGTGTCTCTGGTTGTCTTGACTCAGACCAGAGAAAGAGAGAGGAGTCCAGACCAGAGCTAAAATAGTTAATCATACTGTACTCCCTGTTTTAGTCATTTTTGTCATATCTCTCTCTCTCTGACACACACAGTGTTGTGTGAGTATTAACCCTTTCTTCTCTGTCTTTTCTCAGCAGCGGGGGTTTTCTGTAAGTAGCACAAAGACGCTTCTCAAATGAAATGACTAAGAGCAGGGCCAGGCGAAACCAAGGGGTTAATTTTCTCTATCTATCCTCTCTCTCTCAATTCAATTCAATTCAATTCAAGGGCTTTATTGGCATGGGAAACATGTGTTAACATTGCCAAAGCAAGTGAGGTAGACAACATACAAAGTGAATATATAAAGTGAAAAACAACAAAAATTAACAGTAAACATTACACATACAGAAGTTTCAAAACAGTAAAGACATTACAAATGTCATATTATATATATACAGTGTTCTAGCAATGTACAAATGGCTAAAGGACACAAGATAAAATAAATAAGCATAAATATGGGTTGTATTTACAATGGTGTTTGTTCTTCACTGGTTGCCCTTTTCTCGTGGCAACAGGTCACAAATCTTGCTGCTGTGATGGCACACTGTGGAATTTCACCCAGTAGATATGGGAGTTTTTCAAAATTGGATTTGTTTTCGAATTCTTTGTGGATCTGTGTAATCTGAGGGAAATATGTCTCTCTAATATGGTCATACATTGGGCAGGAGGTTAGGAAGTGCAGCTCAGTTTCCACCTCATTTTGTGGGCAGTGAGCACATAGCCTGTCTTCTCTTGAGAGCCAAGTCTGCCTACGGCGGCCTTTCTCAATAGCAAGGCTATGCTCACTGAGTCTGTACATAGTCAAGGCTTTCCTTAATTTTGGGTCAGTCACAGTGGTCAGGTATTCTGCCGCTGTGTACTCTCTGTGTAGGGCCAAATAGCATTCTAGTTTGCTCTGTTTTTTTGTTAATTCTTTCCAATGTGTTAAGTAGTTATCTTTTTGTTTTCTCATGATTTGGTTGGGTCTAATTGTGCTGCTGTCCTGGGGCTCTGTAGTGTGTGTTTGTGTTTGTGAACAGAGCCCCAGGACCAGCTTGCTTAGGGGACTCTTCTCCAGGTTCATCTCTCTGTAGGTGATGGCTTTGTTATGGAAGGTTTGTGAATCGCTTCCTTTTAGGTGGTTGTAGAATTTAACAGCTCTTTTCTGGATTTTGATAATTAGTGGGTATCGGCCTAATTCTGCTCTGCATGCATTATTTGGTGTTCTACGTTGTACACGGAGGATATTTTTGCAGAATTCTGCGTGCAGAGTCTCAATTTGGTGTTTGTCCCATTTTGTGAAGTCTTGGTTGGTGAGCGGACCCCAGACCTCACAACCATAAAGGGCAATGGGCTCTATGACTGATTCAAGTATTTTTAGCCAGATCCTAATTGGTATGTTGAAATTTATGTTTCTTTGATGGCATAGAATGCCCTTCTTGCCTTGTCTCTCAGATCGTTCACAGCTTTGTGGAAGTTACCTGTGGTGCTGATGTTTAGGCCAAGGTATGTATAGTTTTTTGTGTGCTCTAGGGCAACAGTGTCTAGATGGAATTTGTATTTGTGGTCCTGGTGACTGGACCTTTTTTGGAACACCATTATTTTGGTCTTACTGAGATTTACTGTCAGGGCCCAGGTCTGACAGAATCTGTGCATAAGATCTAGGTGCTGCTGTAGGCCCTCCTTGGTTGGTGACAGAAGCACCAGATCATCAGCAAACAGCAGACATTTGACTTCGGATTCTAGCAGGGGGAGGCCGGGTGCTGCAGACTTTTCTAGTGCCCTCGCCAATTCGTTGATATATATGTTGAAGAGGGTGGGGCTTAAGCTGCATCCCTGTCTAACCCCACGACCCTGTGTGAAGAAATGTGTGTGTTTTTTGCCAATTTTAACCGCACACTTGTTGTTTGTGTACATGGATTTTATAATGTCGTATGTTTTACCCCCAACACCACTTTCCATCAGTTTGTATAGCAGACCCTCATGCCAGATTGAGTCGAAGGCTTTTTTGAAATCAACAAAGCATGAGAAGACTTTGCCTTTGTTTTGGTTTGTTTGATTGTCAATTAGGGTGTGCAGGGTGAATACATGGTCTGTTGTACGGTAATTTGGTAAAAAGCCAATTTGACATTTGCTCAGTACATTGTTTTCATTGAGGAAATGTACGAGTCTGCTGTTAATAATAATGCAGAGGATTTTCCCAAGGTTACTGTTGACACATATTCCACGGTAGTTATTGGGGTCAAATTTGTCTCCACTTTTGTGGATTGGGGTGATCAGTCCATGGTTCCAAATATTGGGGAAGATGCCAGAGCTAAGTATGATGTTAAAGAGTTTTAGTATAGCCAATTGGAATTTGTTGTCTGTATATTTGATCATTTCATTGAGGATACCATCAACACCACAGGCCTTTTTGGGTTGGAGGGTTTTTATTTTGTCCTGTAACTCTTTCAATGTAATTGGAGAATCCAGTGGGTTCTGGTAGTCTTTAATAGTTGATTCTAAGATCTGTGTTTGATCATGTATATGTTTTTGCTCTTTATTCTTTGTTATAGAGCCAAAAAGATTGGAGAAGTGGTTTACCCATACATCTCCATTTTGGATAGATAATTCTTCGTGTTGTTGTTTGTTTAGTGTTTTCCAATTTTCCCAGAAGTGGTTAGAGTCTATGGATTCTTCAATTGCATTGAGCTGATTTCTGACATGCTGTTCCTTCTTTTTCCGTAGTGTATTTCTGTATTGTTTTAGTGATTCACCATAGTGAAGGCGTAGACTCAGGTTTTCCGGGTCTCTATGTTTTTGGTTGGACAGGTTTCTCAATTTCTTTCTTAGATTTTTGCATTCTTCATCAAACCATTTGTCATTATTGTTAATTTTCTTCGGTTTTCTATTTGAGATTTTTAGATTTGATAGGGAAGCTGAGAGGTCAAATATACTGTTAAGATTTTCTACTGCCAAGTTTACACCTTCACTATTACAGTGGAATGTTTTACCCAGGAAATTGTCTAAGAGGGATTGAATTTGTTGTTGCCTAATTGTTTTTTGGTAGGTTTCCAAACTGCATTCCTTCCATCTATAGCATTTCTTAATGTTACTCAGTTCCTTTGGCTTTGATGCCTCATGATTGAGTATTGCTCTGTTTAAGTAGACTGTGATTTTGCTGTGGTCTGATAGGGGTGTCAGTGGGCTGACTGTGAACGCTCTGAGAGACTCTGGGTTGAGGTCAGTGATAAAGTAGTCTACAGTACTACTGCCAAGAGATGAGCTATAGGTGTACCTACCATAGGAGTCCCCTCGAAGCCTACCGTTGACTATGTACATACCCAACGTGCGACAGAGCTGCAGGAGTTGTGACCCGTTTTTGTTGGTTATGTTGTCATAGTTGTGCCTAGGGGGGCATATGGGGGAGGGAATGCTGTCACCTCCAGGCAGGTGTTTGTCCCCTTGTGTGCTGAGGGTGTCAGGTTCTTGTCCGGTTCTGGCATTTAGGTCACCACAGACTAGTACATGTCCCTGGGCCTGGAAATGATTGATTTCCCCCTCCAGGATGGAGAAGCTGTCTTCATTAAAATATGGGGATTCTAGTGGGGGGATATAGGTAGCACACAGGAGGACATTTTTCTCTGTTAGGATAATTTCTTTTTGAATTTCTAGCCAAATGTAGAATGTTCCTGTTTTGATTAATTTAATGGAGTGAGTTAGGTCTGCTCTATACCAAATTAGCATACCCCCTGAGTCCCTTCCCTGTTTCACACCTGGTAGTTTGGTGGATGGGACTACCAGCTCTCTGTAACCTAGAGGGCAACCAGTGGGTCCATCTCCTCTATACCAGGTTTCTTGCAGGATGACAATGTCTGTATTACCGATTTCTTTGGTGAAGTCCGGGTTTCTGCTCTTTAGGCCAAAGGCAGATGACCTCAGGCCTTGGATATTCCTATCTATCCTCTCTCTCTCTCTCTCTATCTATCCTCTCTCTCTCTCTATCTATCCTCTCTCTCTCTCTCTATCTATCCTCTCTCTCTCTATCTATCCTCTCTCTCTCTATCTATCCTCTCTCTCTCTATCTATCCTCTCTCTCTCTCTATCTATCCTCTCTCTCTCTCTATCTATCCTCTCTCTCTCTATCTATCCTCTCTCTCTATCTATCCTCTCTCTCTCTATCTATCCTCTCTCTCTCTATCTATCCTCTCTCTCTCTATCTATCCTCTCTCTCTCTATCTATCCTCTCTCTCTCTATCTATCCTCTCTCTCTATCTATCCTCTCTTTCTCTATCTATCCTCTCTTTCTCTATCTATCCTCTCTCTATCTATCCTCTCTCTCTCTCTCTATCTATCCTCTCTCTCTCTATCTATCCTCTCTCTCTCTCTCTCTCTCTATCTATCCTCTCTCTATCTATCCTCTCTCTCTATCTATCCTCTCTCTCTCTATCTATCCTCTCTCTCTCTCTATCTATCCTCTCTCTCTCTATCTATCCTCTCTCTCTCTCTCTATCTATCCTCTCTCTATCTATCCTCTCTCTCTATCTATCCTCTCTTCTCTATCTATCTCTCTCTCTCTCTCTATCCTCTCTCATCTATCCTCTCTCTATCTATCCTCTCTCTCTCTATCTATCCTCTCTCTCTCTCTCTATCTATCCTCTCTCTCTCTATCTATCCTCTCTCTCTCTCTCTCTCTATCTATCCTCTCTTTCTCTATCTATCCTCTCTCTCTCTCTCTCTATCTATCCTCTCTCTCTCTCTCTCTATCTATCCTCTCTCTCTCTCTCTATCTATCCTCTCTCTCTCTATCTATCCTCTCTCTCTCTATCTATCCTCTCTCTCTCTATCTATCCTCTCTCTCTCTCTATCTATCCTCTCTCTCTCTCTATCTATCCTCTCTCTCTCTATCTATCCTCTCTCTATCTATCCTCTCTCTATCTATCCTCTCCCTCTCTATCTATCCTCTCTCTCTATCTATCCTCTCTTTCTCTATCTATCCTCTCTCTCTCTATCTATCCTCTCTCTATCTATCCTCTCTTTCTCTATCTATCCTCTCTTTCTCTATCTATCCTCTCCCTCTCTATCTATCCTCTCTCTATCTATCCTCTCTATCTATCTATCCTCTCTCTCTCTATCTATCCTCTCTCTATCTATCCTCTCTTTCTCTATCTATCCTCTCTTTCTCTATCTATCCTCTCCCTCTCTATCTATCCTCTCTCTATCTATCCTCTCTCTATCTATCTATCCTCTCCCTCTCTATCTATCCTCTCTCTATCTATCCTCTCTCTATCTATCTATCCTCTCCCTCTCTATCTATCCTCTCTCTATCTATCCTCTCTATCTATCCTCTCCCTCTCTATCTATCCTCTCTCTCTCTATCTATCCTCTTTTTCTCTATCTATCCTCTCTTTCTCTATCTACCCTCTCTCTCTCTATCTACCCTCTCTCTCTCTATCTATCCTCTCTCTCTCTATCTATCCTCTCTCTATCTATCCTCTCTCTATCTATCCTCTCTATCTATCCTCTCTATCTATCCTCTCTCTCTCTCTCTCTATCTATCCTCTCCCTATCTATCCTCTCTATCTATCCTCTCTCTCTCTCTCTATCTATCCTCTCCCTATCTATCCTCTCTCTATCTATCCTCTCTATCTATCCTCTCTCTCTCTCTCTCTCTCTCTCTCTATCTATCTTCTCCCTATCTATCCTCTCTCTATCTATCCTCTCTCTCTATCTATCCTCTCTCTATCTATCCTCTCTCTATCTATCCTCTCTCTATCTATCCTCTCTCTATCTATCCTCTCTCTCTCTCTCTCTATCTCTATCCTCTCCTATCTATCCTCTCTTATCTATCCTCTCTCTCATCTATCCTCTCTCTATCTATCCTCTCTTTCTATCTCTCTATCTATCTCTCTATCTATCCTCTCTCTCTATCCTCTCTCTATCATCCTCTTTCTATCCTCTCTCTCTCTATCTATCCTCTCTCTCTCTATCTATCTCTTCTCTCTATCCTCTCTCTCTCTCTCTATCTATCCTCCTCTCTATCTATCCTCTCTCTCTCTCCTCTCTCTATCTATCCTCTCTCTATCTATCCTCTCTCTATCTATCCTCTCTCTCTCTATCCTCTCTCTCTCTCTATCTATCCTCTCTCTCTATCTATCCTCGTCTTCTATCTATCCTCTCTCTCTCTCTATCTTCCTCTCTCTATCTATCCTCTCTCTCTATCTATCCTCTCGCTCTCTATCTATCCTCTCTCTCTCTCTCTATCTATCCTCTCTCTATCTATCCTCTCTCTCTATCTATCCTCTCTCTCTCTATCTATCTCTCCTCTCTCTTCTCCTCTCTCTATCTATCCTCTCTCTCTCTATCTATCCTCTCCTCTCCTCTCTCCTCTCTATCTATCCTCTCTTCTCTATCTATCCTCTCTCTCTCTCCCTTCTCTCTCTTCTATATCCTATCCTCTCTCTCTCTCTCTCTATCTATCCTCTTCTCTCTCTCTCTATCTATCCCTCTCTCTCTCGATCTATCCTCTCTCTCTCTATCTATCCTCTCTCTCTCGATCTATCCTCTCTCTCGCTCTCTATCTATCCTCTCTCTCTCTCTATCTATCCTCTCTCTCTCTATCTATCCTCTCTCTATCTATCCTCTCTCTATCTATCCTCTCCCTCTCTATCTATCCTCTCTCTCTATCTATCCTCTCTTTCTCTATCTATCCTCTCTCTCTCTATCTATCCTCTCTCTATCTATCCTCTCTTTCTCTATCTATCCTCTCTTTCTCTATCTATCCTCGCCCTCTTATCTATCCTCTCTCTATCTATCCTCTTATCGATCTATCCTCTCTCTCTCTATCTATCCTCTCTCTATCTATCCTCTCTTTCTCTATCTATCCTCTCTTTCTCTATCTA
The DNA here is from genome assembly GCF_002021735.2 of Oncorhynchus kisutch. Classification (NCBI taxonomy): domain Eukaryota; kingdom Metazoa; phylum Chordata; class Actinopteri; order Salmoniformes; family Salmonidae; genus Oncorhynchus; species Oncorhynchus kisutch. The sequence continues at coordinate 44,417,509 of NC_034194.2, forward strand.
TCCTCTCCCTCTCTATCTATCCTCTCTCTATCTATCCTCTCTCTATCTATCTATCCTCTCCTCTCTATCTATCCTCTCTCTATCTATCCTCTCTCTATCTATCTATCCTCTCCCTCTCTATCTATCCTCTCTCTATCTATCCTCTCTATCTATCCTCTCCCTCTCTATCTATCCTCTCTCTCTATCTATCCTCTTTTCTCTATCTATCCTCTCTTTCTCTATCTACCCTCTTCTCTCTATCTACCCTCTCTCTCTCTATCTATCCTCTCTCTCTCTATCTATCCTCTCTCTATCTATCCTCTCTCTATCTATCCTCTCTATCTATCCTCTCTATCTATCCTCTCTATCTCTCTCTCTATCTATCCTCCCATCTCTTCCTCTCTATCTATCCTCTCTCTCTCTCTCTATCTATCCTCTCCCTATCTATCCTCTCTCTATCTATCTCTCTATCTATCCTCTCTCTCTCTCTCTCTCTCTCTCTCTATCTATCTTCTCCCTATCTATCCTCTCTCTATCTATCCTCTCTCTCTATCTATCCTCTCTCTATCTATCCTCTCTCTATCTATCCTCTCCCTATCTATCCTCTCTCTATCTATCCTCTCTCTATCTATCCTCTCTCTCTCCTCTCTCTATCTATCCTCTCCTCTATCTCTCTCTATCTATCTCTCCTCTATCTATCCTCTCTATCTCTATCCTCTCTCTATCTATCCTCTCTCTATCTATCCTCTCTATCTATCCTCTCTCTCTCTATCCTCTCTCTATCTATCCTCTCTATCTATCCTCTCTCTCTCTATCTATCCTCTCTCTCTCATCTATCCTCTCTCTCTCTATCTATCCCTCTCTCTATCTTCTCTCTTTCTCTATCTATCCTCTCTTCTCTATCTATCCTCTCTCTATCTATCCTCTCTCTCTTCTCTCATCTATCCTCTCTCTCTCTATCTATCCTCTCTCTCTCTCTCTCTATCCTCCTCTCTATCTATCCTCTCTCTCTATCTATCCTCTCTCTCTCTATCTTCTCTCTCTCTCTATCTATCCTCTCTCTTCTCTATCTATCCTCTCTCTCTCTCTCTATCTATCCTCTCTCTATCTATCTCTCTCTCTATCTATCCTCTCTCTCTATCTATCCTCTCTCTCTCTCCTATCTATCCTCTCTCTATCTATCTCTCTCCTATCTCCTCCTCTCTCTCTCTATCTATCCTCTCTCTCTCTCTCTATCTATCTCTCTCTCTCTATCTATCCTCTCTCTCTCTCTCTCTCTCTCTATCCCCTCTTTCTCTATCTATCCTCTCTCTCTCTCTCTCATCTATCCTCTCTCTCTCTCTCTCTATCTATCTCTCTCTCTCTTCTCTATCTATCCTCTCTCCTCTTCTCTATCTATCCTCTCTCTCTCTATCTATCCTCTTCTCTCTATCTATCCTCTCTCTCTCTATCTATCCTCTCTCTCTCTTCTATCTATCCTCTCTCTCTCTCTATCTATCCTTCTCTCTCTTATCTATCTCTCTATCTATCCTTTCTCTCTATCTATCTCTCCCTCTCTATCTATCCTCTCTCTCTATCTATCCTCTCTTTCTCTATCTATCCTCCTCTCTCTATCTATCCTCTCTCTATCTATCCTCTCTTTCTCTATCTATCCTTCTTCTTTTCTCTATCTATCCTCTCCTCTCTATCTATCCTCTCTCTATCTATTCCTCTCTATCTATCTATCCTCTCTCTCTCTATCTATCCTCTCTATCTATCCTTCTTCTCTATCTATCCTCTCTTTCTCTATCTATCCTCTCCCTCTCTATCTATCCTCTCTCTATCTATCCTCTCTCTATCTATCTATCCTCTCCCTCTCTATCTATCCTCTCTCTATCTATCCTCTCTCTATCTATCTATCCTCTCCCTCTCTATCTATCCTCTCTCTATCTATCCTCTCTATTATCTCTCCCTCTCTATCTATCCTCTCTCTCTCTATCTATCCTCTTTCTCTATCTATCCTCTCTTCTCTATCTACCCTCTCTCTCTATCTACCTCTCTCTCTCTATCTATCCTCTCTCTTATCTATCCTCTCTCTATCTATCCTCTCCTCTATCTACTCTCTATCTATCCTCTCTATCTATCCTCTCTCTCTCT